>NC_135232.1:886701288-887001913 GCF_051348905.1 Ranitomeya variabilis | reverse complement strand
GACTTAAACTTCTCCAAGAAGTACAGGGAATCTGTCAGCAGGATTGTGCACAGTAATCTACAGACAGTGTCAGGTCGGCTCCGTTTACTGATTACAATGATACCTGGGTGATAAACTCCGTCTTGTGGTTGTTGTTTAATCTTTATTTTCAGTTTTGAGTTAATGTTATGCTCGTGCTCTGAGGCGGCCTGTGGGGGGAGGGGGGTCTTCATGTGGTGCTCTGATTAGGTATTCATAATGCAGACTGCTGACAGGTTACTGGTCCCTCACTGACCTGTCCCCTAGTTTACATAGTTTACATTTTATATGTACATACCAAAATTGAGTCTGTACACAGACTCTGCATGCATGTGTTGTGACTGTCACACAGCAGCGGCGCCAGACACCTGATTATCGGGAGCGCTCCAGGTATCCGGGGTACCGCTGCAGCTTCTTCGGTAAGCACTGTAGCTTACCAAAGAAGCTATAGTGAGGAGAGGTCTTATCCATAGTCTCAACACAAGGTCTGGTGCTGGCAGCTCCAACGCGCGTTTTGTGTGGGCTTCCTCAGGGGGCTGCCAGCACCAGACCCTGTGTGGAGACTATGGGTAAGACCTCTTCTGCAATGGCTTTAGCCACATATGCTTTTTGATCACCGGTGTTATCTCTACCTGTGACTCTTATTATTAGCCTCTGAGTCACTACTATTGAGTTTGGATTATGGACATACCGTATATGTTGTCTGCTGAAGCTTTAAATGATCTGTTATAGTACACTAATATTTGGTAGGGATGATATGAAAGATTGGACTTTACATGTAAATGCTGCTATTTCCATTAGGTCTCCCATCCACATATTTGTTGGTCTGTGTGCTTTTTTGTGCCTTTGTTCCACACTGTACTGGTGTTTATACACTGTTTTTTAAACGATGTTTCTAATAAAGTTGGTTACGTTTTATTTTTAATTATTTTCTCTCTTTTTTCTTCTGTGTTTCTGTGATATATATGAGAGTGTCCTATGGTACCTAGACCCTTTGCACCACTTGGTATAGGGTCCCATTTATGATATTATGTTTTCTGTTCTGTGGATCTTGTCTTCAGATGAGATTTGGTGGCCTAGAAAAGATACACTTTTAGGGGATTTTTCTTTTGAGCAAGCCTGATACACATTGTAGCAGAACAAGGGCAGAATCCTTTCATCTATAGTCAGAACAATGGGTAGAAGCACAGTACCAAAGCACATTGGAAGTCATTTATAGGTAAAACCAAATTTATATATATATATATATATATATATATATATATATATATTGTTACGTATTGTATAATTTTATGTCACCTACAGAAATTGACATAGAGCGATGTGTGCGTGAGTCAATCAACCTCTTCTGCTGGACGCCTAAGAGCGCTACCTTCAGGCAACATGCTCAGTCACCGAGACAAGCAGTCGACAGCAACGGCATGAGCAGATCTCCATCTGGCTTCACCACTGAATACCAGGACTCTTCCAAGACTGATTTGGTATGTGGAGCAAACACCTATTATGGGCATTTTACAAAACTGCATATATGTTCTATATGTTTTCTAACATGCTTTGCAATGTAAAGGGTGAAAAACAGCAGAAAATATCTGCCACTTTATGTGCACATGACTTAAAAATCCTCCAGAGGCCTCATTTTTTTTTGTGCGTCAATACCCTAAAATACTCTGTTAATACACTGGCATATAAATATATATTAGAAAAATAAATGATGAACGTTTTACTAGTTGCCATAAAATCTGTTTTTCAAAAATGTTTTAATAAAGATAGTCTAGTAAAATGTTTGGCCCAAAATATATATATAGTACACTTTGTATAATAACAATTAAATGTATGTACCCCATATTAAAAGGGTTTTCTGGGTTTAAGATATTGATGAGTTCTCTTCAGGATAGGTCAGCAATATAAAATCCGTGAAAGTCCCCACCAGTCAGAGGGTTTCAGCTCTGGCCGCCAAGTGTAAACCGTTAACGGACCCAAACAGTACTTCCCTGTACACTGTGTAATAGCCATTCCTGAATGATGCAGCTCAGCTCCTATTTACTTTAATGGGAGCTGAACTATAGATATGAGAATGGTGATTGCACAGTGAACAGTGCTGTGCTATTCTTCTCCATTCACAGATAGCATCCAGCTGCTGGCGGAGAGGAAAACTTTGGATTGGTAGCAGTTCCCCAACAATCTGATATTGATGGCCTAGCCAATGGATAGATTATATCAATGTCTTCAGCCAGCAAAAACCCCTTCATGACTTAATACATCACAATTCAAAAAAGTCAACCATGGGCAGTGCTGGGCTAGGCTTATCAATCCCTAAAATCCCCAGCCAGATCTGTATTATTATTATTATAGCGCCATTTATTCCATGGCGCTTTACATGTGAGGAGGGGTATACATAACAAAAACAAGCTCAATAATCGTAAACAATACAAGTCACAGCTGGTACAGGAGGAGAGAGGACCCTGCCCGCGAAGGCTCACAATCTACAAGGGATGGGTGAGAATACAGTAGGTGAGGATAGAGCTGGTCATGCAGCGGGGTGGTGGATCGGTGGTTACTGCAGGTTGTAGGCTTGTCGGAAGAGGTGGGTCTTCAGGTTCCTTTTGAAGGTTGCCACGGTAAGCGAGAGTCTGATATGTTGGGTAGAGAGTTCCAGAGGAGGGGGGATGCGCGGGAGAAAGCTCTGTTTTCTCTTAAGCGCTAGAGCATTTCACAGAATCGTGCAGCTGGGCTCTGATTCATGCTGCCCGTGGTTTAGGCAGTATGAACGGACTGACAGGCTCTCTATAAGTGTAATTACCATTCTAATGTGGTGCTATTTTAGGAAGAATGCCGCCTTGTTTTCAAGTGTTAGAAAATGTCTCTATCTTTATGAAGACTTTTACCTTGCTGGAGCACTGGACACCGAAATCTTTTCCTATAGGCCAGCCACCCAATCAAAATGCAACTCAGTAGTGGCTTTCCAATTATAGCCAGTGAGTCCGGAGGTCAGTACATCTCTGGTTGTAAAATACAACATAGCCACTGCTATTCATACATGATGTATAACTACTATTGGTGAAGATTGTGCTCCATTATATAGCAATTCCAAGTGTTATTGATGATAGTTTCATAAGATATTAGACCTGCTGTGATGTCGTCCTGACGTAAAAGACTGTACATACTCCAAGGTTATCCAAAAACTTGAGCCGAAGTATTATGGAGTTTGTGGCATTGAGATACCTTGTGCAAGTCCCATAGAGTATTCTCCTGCAGGCGAAATAATTCGCACTTTTATAATCATGAATAAATTCACCAAATTGCACAATTAAATTGCCGTCCACATATATTAAAGATGAATTAGGAAATGGATCTCAGCCAGAGTATCCAAGAGCATCCGTGGAATGCTTGACATTCACACTTGTGCAGATAAGATGGATTTCTTGAATATTTATGGCACTGCTTATGAATCAGCATGACCTGCTCTGGTCTTATATGATGTGTGTCTTAAGATATCATACTTAAGATTAACACAACATTCTTCTTAATTCATAAAATATACAGTGATCCCACATATTGGCAGCAGGTTTCCATAACTTTAGATTATTGGTTTCCATAGCACTAGGCATCAGTTTCATAGCAATCATAAACATGCATATTTAATAATATATCATGGTATATAGTAATTTAATGGTCTATATCATAATATACTAAATCAGGAAATAATCATATGTCTAAATAAAATCTGCCTTCATAGCATGTATACTTTCAGGAGGTTTTTCATTGTACAGTCAGAGAACAAAACCACGGTCTTCAGTTAGAGTAACCATCATTTTAATTTTTGTTATAAATCAAAAGTACAGTTAAAGATAAGCAACTTTGTAATACAGTGGCTTCACCCCCACACCACTCCCTACACACTTGGCATTTGTCGTATTTTGCTACCTCACAACCTGGAATTTCAACTGTGAACATTTGGTTTTCTTTTGATTGTGAGGCAAACAACAAATAGGACAAAATAACTGAAAACTTCAGTGTGCATAACTATTCACCTCCCTAAAGACGGTACTTTGTAGAGCCTCTTTTTTGCTGTAATTACAGCTGCAAGTAGGTTTGGATAAGTCTCTATGAGCTTTCCACATCTTGCCACTGGAATTTTTGCCCATTCCTCAAGGCAAAACTACTCCAGCTCCTTCAAGTTAGATCTCTTCCTCTGATGAAGAGCAATCTCTCTGACTGCAGATTTTCAATTGGATAAAGGTCTGGGCTTTGACTAGGCCAGTCCACAACATTTACACATTTCCCCTTAAACCACATGAGTGTTGTTTTAGCAGTATGCTTTGGGTCATTGTCTTGTTGGAAGGGGAGCCTCATTCCCAGTCTCAAATCACTGACTGACTGAAACAGGCTTTACTCAATAATATCCTTGAATTTCGCACCATCCATCTTCCCCTCGACTTGAACCATTTTTCCTGTCTCTACAGGCCGAAAAACATCCCCACAGCATGATGATACCGACACCATGTTTCACTGTCAGGACAGGGTTCTTGGAATGATGAACTCTTTTTGGTTTGGCTCCAAACATAGTATTTACGTTGGTGGCCAAAAAGTTCAATTTTGGCTTCATCTGACCACAGCACCTTCACCCACATGTCTTTTGACAAACTCAAAACAAGCCTTACAATTTTTGTGTGTAAGTAAAGGTTTTTTTTCTGCCCACTCTTCCATAAAGACCACCTCTATGGAGTGTATGACTTATTGTCGTCGTATGGACAGACATTCCAGTCTCTGCTCGGGACCTCAACAGCTCCTTCACGGTTACCTTTGGTCCCTGTGCTGCCTCTCTGAATAATGCCCTCTTTTTCCTGGCTGAGAGTTTTGGCAGGCGACCCTCTCTTAGCAGGTTTGTTGTGGTACCATTATTTGATGACAGTGGATTTGATGGTGCTCTGAGGGATCTTCAGAGATAGGGATTTTTATTTTATCACCCCACCCTGACTTGTACGTCTCAACAACTTTATCTCTGACTTTTTTGGAGATCTCCTTGGTCTTCATGGTGTTGTGTGGATAGTGGTGCCTCTTTCTTAATGGTGTTGCATCTCTATGGCCTTTCAGAACAGACATGTATATACTGACAGACCAGATGATACTTAGATTGCACACAGGTAGACTTTCTTTCACTAATCATGCAATTTATGAGGGTAATTTAATGCACCTGAAATTTTTAGAGGCTTCATAATAAAAGAGGAGAATACATATGCACATACCAACGTATAGTTATTTTATCCCATAAATGTAATTTATGCCTACATTTTTCACACTTCACTTCACCAACTTAGACTATTCAATGCTGATGCATCACACACATATCAGATTACAAAAATATTTAAACACCGGTTGTAATGTAACAAAATATGTAAAAATGAAACCTATAAATATGATACACAATTACATACAGTTTACATATATATTTGGACAGAGACAACATTTTTCTAATTTTGGTTATAGACATTACCACAATGAATTTTAAACAAAACAATTCAGATGCAGTTGAAGTTCAGACTTTCAGCTTTCATTTGAGGGTATCCACATTAAAATTGGATGAAGGGTTTAGGAGTTTCAGCTCCTTAACATGTGCCACCCTGTTTTTAAAGGGACCAAAAGTAATTGGACAATTGACTCCAAGGCTATTTCATGGACAGGTGTGGGCAATCCCTTCGTTATGTCATTCTCAATTAAGCAGATAAAAGGCCTGGAGTTGATTTGAGGTGTGGTGCTTGCATTTGGAAGGTTTTGCTGTGTAGTAAACATGCGGTCAAACGAGCTCTCCATGCAGGTGAAACAAGCCATCCTTAAGCTGCAAAAACAGAAAAAAAACGATCCAAGAAATTGCTACAATATTAGGAGTAGCAAATTCTACAGTTTGTTGGTACATCCTGAGAAAGAAAGAAAGCACTGGTGAACTCATCAATGCAAAAAGACCTGGGCGCCCACGGAAGACAACAGTGGTGGATGATCGCAGAATAATCTCCATGGTGAAGAGAAACCCCTTCACAACACCCAACCAAGTAAACAACACTCTCCAGGAGGTCGGCGTATCAATATCCAAATCTACCATAAAGAGAAGACTGCATGAAAGTAAATACAGAGGGTTCACTGCACGGTGCGAGCCACTCATAAGCATCAAGAATAAAAAGGCTAGACTGGACTAAAAAACATCTAAAAAAGCCAGCACAGTTCTGGAAGAACATTCTTTGGACAGATGAAACCAAGATCAACCTCTACCAGAATGATGGAAAGAGAAAAGTATGGCGAAGGCGTGGTACAGCTCATGATCCAAAGCATACCACATCATCTGTAAAACACGGCGGAGGCAGTGTGATGGCTTGGGCATACATGGCTGCCAGTGGCACTGGGTCACTAGTGTTTATTGATGATGTGACACAGGACAGAAGCAGCCGAATGAATTCTGAGGTATTCAGAGCCGCCATACTGTGTGCTCAGATCCAGCCAAATGCAGCCAAACTGATTGGTCGTCGTTTCATACTACAGATGGACAATGACACAAAACTTAAAGCCAAAGCAACCCAGGAGTTTATTAAAGCAAAGAAGTGGAATATTCTTGAATGGCCAAGTCAGTCACCTGATCTCAAAGAATAATATATCTTAAAAAATTAAGAAGATATGAGATGACATTTACATAGTAATGGGTGATAACATCATAGAGAAAACATATTCCAGAGAAGATCAAGGTGTAACTAATGAGATATATACACACATTATGGAACCAAGTTTATAACAGTCAAATACTATAGAACTGAATATGCGTGAGAAATAGTGTATCTCAAGGGAAATTGCAGTAACAGCGTAAATAATGTTGTTCCAACAGTAAAGGAAAATATAAAGGATAAGTGGGTAATCTAGGATCAGCCTGATTAACAGATTGCCTAAAAAGGTATAAAATAAAGAGAGATACTACCATATATAATCCCAATCCGAGCTAGTACAATACTGCAGCCACAGGTAATTCAAAGCAGAATCCCAAGTAAAGACAAATGATTGCCATCAACTCATAGTAAGCATATGGTAGATTCCTCTTTTGCTCATTCACTTTGAATTTTGTTCATCAATAAAAATAAACTATCAACACTAATGACACGCCCACCAGGGCCATGGAGTACTCAGAACCGGGTCGGACAGTTCTTTAGGGAAGTCACGGGGCCGTGACCCGACTCTGTGGCCCTGGCTGTGCTGTAAAATGGGGATTATGTATATGGGATTTAACGTGACGCCACCTGTAGTGTTCGGCAACGGATGGCAGATGCTTCTAAAGGAGACCGCTGGGGCTGATTGTGACGCAGCTGGGATGGTTCTGCTCTCCACAGGTGGAGCGGGCCCCAGGGCTACCGGACCCGTTTATGTCAGACTTGTGTACTTTGTGGTGCAGGTGCAGGACTCCGGGCGCAAGAGATCACTGAATGACACAAGGGTTGTGATTTTCTTTTCCTTTACTTGATGGTTGATAGTACAGACCGGAGTACTGGTAACAGGTCGTAATGGAGAGCCAGGCAGCCTGGAAGCAATTTTTGGATACACCTGGCCAGGTAGGTAGGGAGACTTTCCTTCTGTTCTGTCCTCCCTGTTTTTTTTCTTCATAACAGCTCACCCTCCTGCTGCTGTCTCTCTCTATTTTTAAAAACTAACCGCTATCACAGGTGCCGCTCCTTTGTGTCAGCTCCAGGCTCTGGTATGCGGCTGTTCCGCCGGGTTTTAGATCAGGCCAGGAGACCTGCAGTCCCCTGCCCTCCGGATTTAGCTGCTGAGACTTTAGTACCCACTCAACCACGGTATCTGTTATGGACCTGGTGGTTAGGAGCACCCGAAATGACCTGATGGTTAAAATGGAAAAACCTGGGACAAGCTCTGAGGACGTGGTAACTCTACTGACCGCAATCCCTAATCCTATCACACACACTAGAAATAGCCGTGGAGCGTACCTAACTCTCCCTAGACGCCTCTTCACAGCCTAAGAGCTAACTACCCCTAAAGATAGAAATAGTAGCCTACCTTGCCTCAGAGAAATTCCCCAAAGTAAAGGTAGCCCCCACAAATATTGACTGTGTGTTAAGAGGAAGTAACAAACACAGGAATGAAAAAGATTTTAGCAAAGGAGGCCAAATCTTCTCTAGACAGACCGAGGATAGGAAAGGGAACTATGCGGTCAGTATTAAAAACTACAAAAACCACGCAGAGTGTGCAAAAAGACCTCCACACCTCCACACCGACTCAGCTAGCAAGGAAATATCATAATAGCAAGCTGGACAAAAACATAGCATGTACTAAGAAATATGTCCAAAAAAACAATGAACAGCAAATGAACTAGCAAGGACTTAGCTTCTGCTGGAGTAGACAGGTCATCAGAGAAATCCAAGAGAGATCTGAACCAGTACTGAGACATTGACAGCTGGCATGAATTAACGACCTGGGCAGAGTTAAATAGGGAAGCCAGCAGCAACAATAAACGAGGCAGCTGAGAAAGCGACCCTCAAAGATCAGCAGTTCCACTTAAAGCCACCAGAGGGTGTCCAAGGACAGAACTCACCAAAGTACCATTCACGACCACAGGAGGGAGTCCGAGAACAGAATCCACAACAGTACCCCCCCCTTGAGGAGGGGTCACTGAACCCTCACCTGAGCCCCCAGGCCGATCAGGACGAGCCAAATGAAAGGCACGAACCAAATCGGCAGCATGAACATCGGAGGCAACAACCCAGGAATTATCCTCCTGACCATAGCCCTTCCATTTAACCAGATACTGAAGCTTCCGTCTCGAAATACGAGAATCTAAAATCTTCTCCACCACATACTCCAACTCCCCCTCAACCAACACCAGAGCAGGAGGATCAACGGAAGGAACCATAGGCACCACATATCTCCGCAACAACGACCTATGGAACACATTATGGATGGCAAAAGAAGCTGGAAGGGCCAAACGAAACGACACAGGATTGATAATTTCAGAAATCTTATAAGGACCAATGAAACGAGGCTTGAACTTAGGAGAAGAAACCTTCATAGGAACAAAACGAGAAGACAACCAAACCAAATCCCCAACACGAAGTCGGGGACCAACACAGCGACGGCGGTTAGCAAAACGTTGCGCCTTCTCCTGAGACAACGTCAAATTGTCCACCACGTGAGTCCAAATTTGCTGCAACCTGTCCACCATAGAATCCACACCAGGACAGTCAGAAGGCTCAACCTGCCCTGAAGAAAAACGAGGATGAAAACCAGAATTACAAAAAAAAGGCGAAACCAAGGTAGCAGAACTAGCCCGATTATTAAGGGCGAACTCGGCCAATGGCAAGAAGGTCACCCAATCATCCTGATCAGCAGAGACAAAGCATCTCAGATAGGTCTCCAAGGTCTGATTAGTTCATTCGGTTTGGCCATTTGTCTGAGGATGGAACGCTGAAGAAAAAGACAAATCAATGCCCATCTTAGCACAAAAGGACCGCCAAAACCTAGAAACAAACTGGGAACCTCTGTCCGACACAATGTTCTCCAGAATGCCATGCAAACGAACCACATGCTGAAAAAATAATGGAACCAAATCAGAGGAGGAAGGCAATTTAGGCAAGGGTACCAAATGGACCATCTTAGAAAACCGATCACAAACCACCCAGATGACAGACATCCTTTGAGAGACAGGAAGATCAGAAATGAAATCCATGGAAATATGCGTCCAGGGCCTCTTCAGGACAGGCAAAGGCAAAAGCAAACCACTGGCACGAGAACAGCAAGGTTTGGCCCGAGCACAAGTCCCACAGGACTGCACAAAAGAACGCACATCCCGTGACAAGGAAGGCCACCAAAAGGACCTAGCAACCAAATCTCTGGTACCAAAAATCCCAGGATGACCAGCCAATACTGAACAATGAACCTCAGAAATAACCCTACTAGTCCATCTATCAGGGACAAACAGTTTCTCCACAGGACAGCGGTCAGGTCTATCAGCCTGAAACTCCTGCAGCACCCGCCGCAAATCAGGGGAGATGGCAGACAAAATCACCCCCTCTTTGAGAATACCAGCCGGCTCAGAGACTCCCGGAGAATCAGGCACAAAACTCCTAGAAAGGGCATCAGCCTTCACATTCTTAGATCCCGGAAGGTATGAGACCACAAAATCGAAACGGGAGAAAAACAGTGACCATCGAGCCTGTCTAGGATTCAACCTCTTGGCGGACTCGAGGTAAGTCAGATTCTTGTGATCAGTCAAGACCATCACGCGATGTTTGGCTCCCTCAAGCCAATGTCGCCACTCCTCGAATGCCCACTTTATAGCCAACAACTCCCGATTGCCGACATCATAATTACGCTCAGCAGGCGAAAACTTTCTAGAAAAGAAAGCACACGGCTTCATCAAAGAGCCATCAGAACTTCTCTGAGACAAAACTGCCCCTGCCCCAATCTCAGAAGCATCAACCTCGACCTGAAAAGGGAGCAAAACATCTGGCTGACGCAACACAGGGGCCGAAGTAAAACGACGTTTAAGCTCCTGAAAAGCCTCAACGGCCGCAGGGGACCAGTTCACCACATCAGCGCCTTTCTTCGTCAAATCAGTCAAAGGCTTAACCACACTAGAAAAATTAGCAATGAAGCGACGGTAAAAATTAGCAAAGCCCAGGAACTTCTGAAGACTCTTCACAGATGTAGGTTGAGTACAATCATAAATGGCCTGAACTTTAACAGGGTCTATCTCGATAGTAGAAGGGGAAAAAATGAAGCCCAAAAAGGAAACCTTCTGAACTCCAAAGAGGCATTTAGACCCCTTCACAAACAACGCATTAGCACGAAGGACCTGGAACACCATCCTGACCTGCCTTACATGAGCCTCCCAATCATCCGAAAAGACCAAAATATCATCCAAATATACAATCATGAACCTATCCAGATACTTCCGGAAGATGTCGTGCATAAAGGACTGAAACACAGATGGGGCATTAGAAAGCCCGAATGGCATCACCAGGTACTCAAATGGCCCTCGGGCGTATTAAATGCTGTTTTCCATTCATCGCCCTGTTTAATACGCACAAGATTATACGCCCCTCGAAGGTCAATCTTGGTTAACCAACTAGCCCCCTTAATCCGAGCAAACAAATCAGACAACAGAGGCAAAGGGTACTGAAATTTGACCGTGATTTTATTGAGAAGGCGGTAATCTATACAGGGTCTCAGAGAGCCATCCTTCTTGGCCACAAAAAAGAACCCTGCTCCCAACGGTGACGAAGACGGACGAATATGTCCTTTCTCCTGGGACTCCTTTACATAACTCCGCATAGTGGCATGTTCTGGCACAGATAAATTAAACAGTCGGCCCTTAGGGAACTTACTACCAGGAATCAAATTAATAGCGCAATCACAGTCCCTATGAGGAGGTAGGGCACTGGACTTGGGCTCATCAAATACATCCTGGTAATCCGACAAAAACTCAGGAATTTCAGAAGGAGTGGAAGAAGAAATTGACATCAAAGGAACATCAGTATGTATCCCTTGACAACCCCAAGTAGACACCGACATTGATTTCCAATCCAGTACTGGATTATGAACCTGTAACCATGGCAAACCCAACACGACAACATCATGCAAATTATGCAACACCAAAAAGCGAATATTTTCCTGATGTGCGGGAGCCATGCACATGGTCAGCTGAGTCCAGTACTGAGGTTTATTCTTGGCCAATGGCGTAGCATCAATCCCCCTTAAGGGAATAGGAATCTGCAGAGGCTCCAAGAAAAAACCACAGCGCCTGGCAAACTCCAAGTCCATCAAATTCAGAGCAGCGCCCGAATCCACAAATGCCATAACAGAGTAGGACGACAATGAGCAAATCAGAGTAACAGATAAGAGAAATTGAGGCTGCACAGTACTAATGGTGACAGACCTAGCGAACCTCTTAGTGCGCTTAGGACAATCAGATAGCATGAGAAGAGTCACCACAGTAAAAAAACAGCCCATTCTGACGTCTGTGTTCTTGTCGTTCAGCTCTGGTCAAAGTCCTATCACATTGCATAGGCTCAGGCCTTTGCTCAGAGGACACCGCCAAATTGTGCACAACTTTGCGCTCACGCAAACGCCGATCAATCTGAATGGCCAAAGACATTGACTCATTCAGACCAGCAGGCGTGGGGAACCCCACCATAACATCTTTAAGGGCTTCAGAAAGACCCTTTCTGAAAATTGCTGCCAGGGCACACTCATTCCATTGTGTAAGCACAGACCACTTTCTAAACTTCTGGCAATATACTTCTGCTTCATCCTGACCCTGACATAGAGTCAGCAAGATCTTTTCTGCCTGATCCACAGAATTAGGTTCGTCATAAAGCAATCCAAGCGCTAGAAAAAATGCATCTACATTAAGCAATGCAGGATTTCCTGGCTCAAGGGAGAATGCCCAGTCTTGCGGGTCACCACGCAACAAAGATATAACAATCTTTACTTGCTGAATGGGGTCACCAGAGGAGCGGGGTTTCAGAGCAAGAAACAGTCTACAATTGTTTTTGAAATTCAAAAATTTAGATCTATCCCCAGAAAACAAATCAGGAATTGGAATTCTAGGCTCTAACATCGGATTCTGAACTACATAATCTTGAATACTCTGTACCCTAACAGCGAGTTGATCCACACAAGAGGACAAACCCTGAATATCCATATCTACACCTGAGTCCTGAACCACCCAGAGGTTAAGGGGAAAAGAAAGACAAAACAAGCAGCAAAGAAAAAAAAATTGACTCAGAACTTCTCTTTTCCCTCTTTTGAGATGCATTAACACTTTGTTGGCCAGCTGTACTGTTATGGACCTGGTGGTTAGGAGCACCCGAAATGACCTGATGGTTAAAATGGAAAAACCTGGGACAAGCTCTGAGGACGTGGTAACTCTACTGACCGCAATCCCTAATCCTATCACACACACTAGAAATAGCTGTGGAGCGTACCTAACTCTCCCTAGACGCCTCTTCACAGCCTAAGAGCTAACTACCCCTAAAGATAGAAATAGTAGCCTACCTTGCCTCAGAGAAATTCCCCAAAGTAAAGGTAGCCCCCACAAATATTGACTGTGAGTTAAGAGGAAGTAACAAACAGGAATGAAACAGATTTTAGCAAAGGAGGCCGAATCTTCTCTAGACAGACAGAGGATAGGAAAGGGAACTATGCGGTCAGTATTAAAAACTACAAAAACCACGCAGAGTGTGCAAAAAGACCTCCACACCGACTCACGGTGTGGAGGTGCAGCTCTGCACCCCCAGAGCTTCCAGCTAGCAAGGAAATATCATAATAGCAAGATGGACAAAAACATAGCATGTACTAAGAAATATATTCAAAAAAACCAATGAACAGCAAATGAACTAGCAAGGACTTAGCTTCTGCTGGAGTAGACAGGTCATCAGAGAAATCCAAGAGAGATCTGAACCAGCACTGAGACATTGACAGCTGGCATGAATTAACGACCTGGGCAGAGTTAAATAGGGAAGCCAGCAGCAACAATAAACGAGGCAGCTGAGAAAGCGACGCTCAAAGATCAGCAGTTCCACTTAAAGCCACCAGAGGGTGTCCAAGGACAGAACTCACCAAAGTACCATTCACGACCACAGGAGGGAGTCCGAGAACGGAATCCACAACAGGTATCCTGTTCCTAGCGCTCAGCTCTGGGGCGAGTTTAATCACAGCTCCACTCCCCAGGTCCTGCTCTACTTCTCTCCTACTGACACCTGGCAAGGGGACCCCTCCTTGCTTCCAGGCATGACATTACTCCCTGTTAGGGAGGCAATGCCACTGTGGCAACCGGACTCCTGGGGTGCCACAGTTGTACCTATGGTCACCACCTTTGAGCCACATGCAACAGCAGGTGAGTATAATAAAAAAAAAAATGTTTGCCTTACAGGTCGAATTGGCATTTTAGAATGCAGAAAAAAGAAATAAAAGTCAGCTCACCCGCGATGCATAAACCAAACCTCTGGAGCACAGACCCGCTGTGTCTAGGAGTATAAAGTCCAAAAAAGAAGAGAATGTCCAGCTTCACCGAATCCGTAAAAAAGAGTTTTCTTTATGACAAGTTGTCATGATTAAGGGAGCTTAGTCTCCAGAAACGCGTTGAGATTCTTACCCATATGGTTTGTGCTGAAGTCTGTATCCTCTATGTTTAAAGTTTGTGAATAAAGAAAACTCTTTTTTATGGATTCGGTGAAGCTGGACATTCTCTTCTTTTTTGGATTTTAGAATGCAGTTACATGGTGTTGAAAGGTGGTGGCCGTAGGTTATATGAGAAAAACTCGGTGACAGGTTCCTTTTAAAGAGAAGCTGTAGAATTTTAGGTTACTTTTCAGAACAAGTTGTCATTTGTATGTATATACAGCGGGTGAAATAAGTATTGAATTTTATAAGTAAATATATTTCTAAAGGTGCTATTGACATAGAATTCTCACCAAATGTCTGTAACAACCCACCCAACTCACACAGGCAAAGAAATCAAACCATAGATGTCCATAAATTATGTGTAATAAAAGTTTTTGAACATTTTTTCACCCCTCAAAAATGTATAGAAATATAAGTAAAATGTATTTGTCTGTGGGCTAATCATATAGTGTGCTTATATCTCACTTGTAACAGGATCATGCATCAAATGAGTAGGTAAAGCCTATTCTTGGGATTGTTTTTTTTTTCATTTTTCTAAACTTAATTATTGCTCCACATTATATAGCTTTTATTAATCTAATGCCAAGCTTTCCTTGCCTCTTCCTGTAGTTCTGGGCTACTAGTTTTAGTTAATTTAGTTACTTTTTTTTCCTCCGAACATCAAAGGCTGACCACAAGCAATTATATCTGCCAGAAAACAAAGCAAAGTGATTAAATTTCTAGTGGGAGAGTCCAGCTCAATCTTGGCATCTATTCACTATTAGTGTGGGATTGCATTACTTTGTATTTTATTAATTTTATACAGAATATACAATTTTATGACCGTATTAGATGAGCTACTTGTCTTTGTGGCTTTTATGGTATATTTAAAGATAAGCAGCATTAATCCAGCAGTAAATCATGGTGGTTTTGACAAAGTCTCGTTCTGTTTTCCCTGTGGATTTTCAGTGTTCTGGCTTTCATCAATAAATGAACGGCAGTGATTCTGCATTTAATCTCTGTTTAGTAATAATAAAAAATGAATGTCCCAAGCCCCTGTCTAAATGGAGCGGTAATACACATGCATGACCTCCGGGACTGAGGGGACGACTATCACCGTCATTCCTGTTGAAGTGAGTAGAGCGGTAGTCATGCACTGCAGTACCACATACTAGCAGTATTTATTCAGGGAAAATTAGGACCCTTATTTTCTGGGAGTCACCAGCAATCATACATATTTCACCTATCTTGCATGTAAGTGATATGTGCTCAAAAGATAGTAATACAATTGGCGCACAGCAAAATGGAGCAAATCTCACAATATCAATGGGGGTGCAAGCCAAGTTGACAAAAAGCAGGAAATGGCAAAAGGAAAAAAGAAGTCACTTATAAGGTATGCACACCACCCAATCTATAATATAACGCTGGGAGCGTCACTCTGTCCGAAGCCTTTATAGACTGCGCAAGCGCTGGCGCAGTCTGGACCCCACAGAGTGACGCTCCCAGGAGATCGCGGTATGCGTAAGCACTGAACGCACACCGCGATCTCCAACGGAGAAGCAGGGACGAGGGTGAGTATGCAATATTTACCTGTCCCCGTTCCAGTGATGTGCGCTGCTCCATCCTCCGCTTGTGACTGTTCAGTCAGAGGGCGGCTCGCATTAACGCGTCATCGCGCATTCACCACCGCCGCGCACAGCCGCCCGCACTCACCACCGCCACGCCCAGCCACCAGTACTCACCACCGCCACGCAGAGCCGCCCGCACTCACCACAGCCACGCTCAGCTGCCCGCACTCAGCATCGCCACGCGCAGCCGCCCGCACTCACCACAGCCACGCGCAGCCGCCCGCACTCAGCACAGCCGTCCGCACTCAGCACCGCCCTGCGCAGCCGCCCACACTCAGCACCGCCACGCGCAGCCGCCCACACTCGGCACCGCCACGAGCAGCCGCCCGCACTCAGCACCGCCATGCACAGCCGCCCGCACTCAGCACCGCCACGCACAGCCGCCCGCACTCAGCACCGCCACGCACAGCCGCCCGCACTCAGCACAGCGGTCCGCACTCAGCACAGCGGCCCGCACTCAGCACAGCGGCCCGCACAGCCGCCCACACTCACCACCGCCACGCACAGCCGCCCGCACTCAGCACAGCCGCCCGCACTCACCACCGCCACGCACAGCCGCCCGCACTCACCAACGCCACGCACAGCCCCCCGTACTCACCACCGCCACGCAGAGCCACCCGCACTCACCACAGCCACGCTCAGCCGCCCGCACTCAGCATCGCCACGCGCAGCCGCCCGCACGCACCACAGCCACGCGCAGCCTCCCGCACTCAGCACGCACAGCCGCCCGCACTCACCACAGCCATGCACAGCCGCCCGCACTCACCACCGGCACGCACAGCCGCCCGCACTCAGCACCGCCAAGCACAGCACCGCCACGCACAGCCGCCCGCACTCAGCACCGCCACGCACAGCCGCCCGCACTCAGCACCGCCACGCACAGCCGCCCGCACTCAGCACAGCCGCCCGCACTCAGGACAGCCGCCCGCACTCAGCACAGCCGTCCGCACTCAGCACAGCTGTCCGCACTCAGCACAGCCGCCCGCACTCAGCACCGCCACGCACAGCCGCCCGCACTCAGCACAGCCGCCCGCACTCAGCACAGCCGTCCGCACTCAGCACAGCCGTCCGTACTCAGCACAGCTGCCCGCACTCAGCACAGCCGCCCGCACTCAGCACAGCCGCCCGCACTCAGCGCGCAGGATGGGAGCACATGACAGGATGGGGACGCAGGATGGAGCAGCACATGACAGGATGGGGATGCAGGATGGAGCAGCACATGACAGGATCGGGGCGCAGGATGGGAGCACATGACAGGATGGGGATGCAGGATGGAGCAGCACATGACAGGATGGGGGCGCAGGATGGAGCAGCACATGACAGGATGGGAGAGCAAGATGGGAGCAGCACATACCAGGATGGAGACCATATACCAATATAAATGCTCGCCACCCGGGCGTAGAACGGGTTCAATAGCTAGTATCATATAATATAAAACAGCAAACTTTATTGGTAACAAAATCTTAAAAGCAATGCAACACTCCACCACATAACCCCCCAACTGTGTGAAAAATAGCAATACACAGTGTTATACACTAAAACAATAAGTAATGGCAGCCAGAGAAAATACACCCATGGAGGTATGCGAATATATAATACTACCAGCACACCCACCAGGTGAATAATACGCAGCACTGAGTCAAAGAAATGTACACAAAACACCTTGAATCAAATAACTACAATAATGTGGTAGAGATCCACACGGGGGACAGGTGCTTAAGATCCACAAGTAAGATCCAACCTGTGAGGTGAGTAAAAGTACTGCTGAAAAAGGCAAGTCACCTAAAGAGAACTACCATGCTGGCAGCCAGACACAGGAGCGGGAAGTGGAGGAGTGGACTCCCAACGCGTATCGCTGTTACAAGGACAGCTTCGTCAGGGAAGTCATACCTCCATGGGTGTATTTTCATGTGGTGGAGTGTTGCATTGTTTTTAATTGGTTTTAAAATTTTGTTACCAATAAAGTTTGCTGTTTTATATTATATGATATTTGGTGGTGTGCATACCTTATAAGTGACTTCTTTTGCCATATGTGCTCAAAAGTTTACATACCACAGCAGAATTTTTGCTTTCTTGTCCGTTTTCCAGAGAATATGAATGATAACACCAAAAGTTTTTCTCCACTCATGGATAATGGTTGGATGAAGCAATTTATTGTCAAATTAATGTGTTTTCTACAACCTAAAACATCCAAATGACCCTGATCAAAGTTCACATACCCCATTTCTTAATACTGTGTATTGCCGCCTCTAACATCAGTGACAGCTTGAAGTCTTTTGTGGTAGTTGTGGATGAAGTTTTTTTTTTCTCAGATGGTAAAGCTGCCCACTCTTCTTGGCAAAAAGCCTCCAGTTCCTGTAAATTCCTGGGCTGTCTAGCATGAACTGCACACTTGAGATCTCCCCAGAGTGACTTAATAATATTGAGGTCAGGAGACTCAAATGGCCACTCCAGAACCGTCCCTTTGTTTTGCTGTCGCAAATGACAGGTCAACAAGGCCTTGTGTTTTTGGATTGTTGTCATGTTGGAACGTCCAAGTACGTCCCATGCGCAGCTTCCAGGCTGATGAGTGCTAATTTGCCCCCAGTTTTAGCTGATAACGTGCTGCATTCATCTTTCCTTCAACTGTGACCAAATTTCCTGTACCTTTGTAGCTCACAGAGCCCCAAAACATCAGCGATCCACCTCCATGCTTTACAGTAGGAATGGTTTTCCTTTCATCATAGGCCTTGTTGACCTCTCTCCAAATATAACATTTATGGTTGTGGCCAAGAAGTTAAATTTTGGTCTCTTCGCTCCAAATAACCTTGTTCCAGAAGTTTTGAGGCTTATCTCTGTGCTGTTTTGCGTATTGTAGGCAAGATACTTTGGGCATTTGCACAGTAATGGCTTTCTTCTGGTGACTCGACCATGCAGCCCTTTTTTTCTTCAAATGCCTCCTTATTGTGTATCTTGAGACAGCTACACCACTTTTCAGAGAGTCCTGTATTTCAGCTGATGTTATTTGTGGGTTTTTCTTTGCATCCCGAACAATTTTCCTGGCAGTTGTGGATGACATTGTTGTTGGCCAACCTGACCGTGATTTTGTTTTTACAAAGCTCCTGATTTTCCATTTGTTAGTCACAGTTTGAACGCTGTTGACTGGCATTATCAATTCCTTTTATATCTTTTTGTTTCCCTTTCCTGTTTTATACAGTTCAACTTCCTTTTCCCGTAGATCCGTTGACAATTCTTTTGCTTTCCCCATGACTCACAATCCAGAAACGTCAGTGGCTGGATGAAAGATGCAAGAGTCTGTCTGGATTCCAGAAACTCACTCAGCTTTTATGCACACACACTGGTTACAAGCAAACAGATCACAGGTGAGGATGTTACCTTTAGTAGCCATTCAGACCCATTTGTGTCAACTTCTGTGCATGTTATCAGGCCAAAATCATCAGGGTATGTGAACTTTTGATCAGGGTCATTTGGATGTTTTGGGTTGTCAGAAAAAACACAGTAGTTTGACAATAAATGGTTTCACCCAACCAACAACCATGAGTGGAGAAAAAGTTTTGGTGTTATCATTCATATTCTCTGAAAAAAGGCCAAGAAAGCAAAAATTCTCCTGGGGTATCTAAACTTTTGAGCACAACTGTGTGCTTTTAGTGTGCAAACCCTCATTATTACAAAATTAGACCTCATCTTGCATCTGTAGCAGTCTCCTTTCTACTCTGAAGGCTTTTCTCAATAATGTTCTGTTAGAAGTTGTGTCCATTCAGAGCATTTTAAGGTCAGATTCTTATGTTAGAGGAGTACATATAATGTTCAGTTCGACGGAAGTCAAGGCATTTATGTGTATGTATATGTGTATGTATGTATATATATATATATATATATATATATATATCTCAAAAAAGTAAAGGGAACACTAAAGTCCCACATCCTAGATATCACTGAATGAAATAATCCAGTTGTAAATCTTTGTTCATTACATAGTGGAATGTGTTCAGAACAATAAAACCTGAAAATGATCAACGTAAGTCACAACTAATATCCCACGGAGTTCTGGAGTTGGAATGATGCTCAAAATCAAAGTGGAAAATGAAGTTACAGGCTAATCCAACTTCAGTGGAAATGATGCTCAGTAGTGTGTGTGGCCTCCACGTGCCTATATGATCTGCCTAAAACACCTGGGCATGCTCCTGATGAGGCGGCAGATGGTGGTCTGAGGAATTTCCTCCCAGACCTGGACCAAAACAACTCCTGGACAGTCTGTGGTGCAACGTGACGTTGGTGGATGGTGCAAGACATGATGTCCCAAATGTGTTCAATCGGATTCAGGTCTGGGGAACGGGCGGGCCATTCCATAGCTTCAATGCCTTCATCATGCAGGAACTGCTGACACACTGCAGCCACATTAGGTCTGGCATTGTCCTGCATTAGGAGGAACCCAGGGCCAACCGCACCAGCATATGGTCTCACAAGGGGTCTGAGGATCTCATCTCGGTACCTAATGGCAGTCAGGCTGCCTCTGGCGAGCACATGGAGGGCTGTGCAGCCTTCCAAAGAAATGCCACCCCACACCATTACTGACCCACTGCCAAACCGGTCATGCTGAAGGATGTTGCAGGCAGCAGATCACTCTCATTGGCATCTCCAGACTCTGTCACGTCTGTCACATGTGCTCAGAGTGAACCTGCTTTCATCTGTGAAGCCCACAGGGCGCCAGTGGCCAATTTGCCCATCCTGGTGTTCTGTGGCAAATGCCAAGCATCCTGCATGGTTTTGGGCTGTGAGCATAACTCCCATCTGTGGACGTCGGGCACTCAGACCATCCTCATGGAGTCTGTTTCTAATCGTTTGTGCAGACACATGCACATTTGTGGCCTGCTGGAGGTGATTTTGCAGGGCTCTGGCAGTGCTCCTCCTGTTCCTCCTTGCACAAAGGCTGATGTAGTGGTCCTGCTGCTGGGCTGTTGCCCTCCTATGGCCGACTCCACGTCTCCTAGTGTACTGGCCTGTCTCCTAGTAGTGCCTGCAGGCTCTGGACACTACGCTGACAGACAGAGCAAACCTTGCCACAGCTCACATTGATGTGCCATCCTGGATGAGCTGCACTACCTGAGCCACTTGTGTGGGTTGTATAGTCCGTCTCATGCTACCACGAGTGTGAAAGCACAACCAACATTCAAAAGTGACCAAAACATCAGCCAGAAAGCATTGGTACTGAGATGTGGTCTGTGGTCCCCACCTGCAGAACCACTCCTTTATTGAGTGTCTTGATAATTGCCAATAATTTCCATCTGTTGTCTATTCCATTTGCACAACAGCATGTGAAATTGATTGTCAAACAGGTCTGCTTCCTAAGTGGACAGTGATTTCGCAGAAGTTTGATTTACTTGGAGTTATATTCTGTTGTATAAGTGTTCCCTTTATTTTTTTGAGCAGTGTATATATATATATATATACACCATACATATACACACACATCTGGAATCACCTAAATTGTGCTGATCCAGGCAATACATTTTATGTGTATAATACTATACGGTAAATGTTGAACAACCAGGCAGAGGATCAGGTCGCAGGAGGTAGGAGCCGGCGGCTGCAACTAACACATGTACCCGCGTGTTAAAGAAAATTAATATATGCTGCTCCCCTCGCCCATAGTTCCTCCCACTTCTATGCACCGAAGCCAACACCAAGAGGTTGGAGGGACTATAGGAATGGATAGCAGTGAATATTAATTTTCTTTAATAGCACACTGTTAGCCGAAGCTGCTGGCTTCTGCAGCTACTGGGCGATCATGTGTTCCCGCTATTAACCCCTTCCTGACATCAGATGTAATAATCCATCCATGTGCCTTGGACCTATTGACTATGGACAGATTATAAAGCCTGCGCGATTGCTCGCGCACACAGGAGGGGAGTTTGCTACCGATCAATGCCGGTTGTCAGCTGATTCTGACAGCTGACACCCGGCACTAAGTGCTAGGAGCGGTTACAGACCGCTGCCTGGCACTATAACCCCCGAATTCTGACAGAGGGCTGATTGCCCCTCCGACTTTGGATCGAATTCTCTGTGGCGTGATGCGGGCTCTTTGCCACGGTGACCCGATGTCATGACGACATCCGGGTCATCAGACTTAGGAAACTGCCTGATCATGCCCAGTGCATGATGAGCAAGTTTGTCTGTCAGAAGCGATCAACCTGCAAAAAATATTGTCCCATAGTGGGACAAAGTAAAAAAGTTAGAAAAAAATTAAAACATTTTTTAAAATAATTGTAAAAAAAAAAAAAAAATCAAAAGATATTGTATCTCTAAATAAATATTTGAATGAAGAGAATAAACAATAAAAGTACACGTTTGAAATGACCCAACCTATAAAACTGTCCACTAGTTATCCCTTTTAGTGAACACCATAAAAAAAAATTAAAAGCAAGGGAAAAAACAATGCTTTATCATATTGCCGAACAAAAAGTGGAATAAAATGCGATGAAAAAGCCTGATATAAATAAACATAGTACCGCTGAAAACGTCATCTTGTCCCACAATAAACAAGCTGCCATACAGCTCCATCATCCGAAAAATAAAAAGTTATAGCTCTCAGAATAAAGCTATTTTCTATAAAATAGTTTTTGTTGTGTAAAAGCGCCAAAACATAAAAAAAACTATATAAATGCTGTCCCGAAGAATAAAACTGCTTTATCAATTTCACCACAAACGGAACTGCATGAACCCCCCCCACCACCACCAAAAAAAGAAATTCCTCAATTACTGTTTTTTGTTTATTCCGCCTCACAAAAATCGGAATAGAAAGCGATCAAAAAATGTCATGTGCCCGAAAATGGTACCAATAAAAACATCAACTCGTCCCGTAAAAAAACAACACTTCACATGACTCTCTGGGCCAAAATATGGAAAAATTATAGCTCTCAAAATGTGGTGATGCATAAACCATTTTTTGCAATAAAACGCAAATTTTAGTGTGTGACAGCTGTCAAATATGAAAACCCAGTATAAATCTGGTATCGCAGTAATGGCACCCACCCGAATAATAAAGTCGCCTAATCACTTATACTGCTCGAGGAATGGCATAAAAAATTAAACCAATTCTTCACCTGCTGTTGATTTTTCATTTTGCCTTCCGAACATCACCGTAAAACTCGGTGCACATTTATCTGCGCTGAGCTCTTACACCGTTGTTTCAGTGTAAATCTCTTCAGATGGAACCACCGGCAGAAGATTCCCTATAATGAGGCAGATGGGGGCACTGTAGACGCCTTCTGACCTGTGATCTTGCAGTGTCTGTCTTTTTATAATTGCATAAAAGTGCTGTCGGCCCCAGTTCTGTGCACTTCTGAAAAGAAGGACCCCGCTAAACAGAGGCCAGATGGAGTCCTGAGTAACTCTGCTGCCTCACTATAGTGAATGGGTCCTTGGAGGTTTCATCTGAATCACGTCACTCAGAGATTTAGATGGAAACCCCAATGTAAGTGTTAGGTGTCAGGATTCCCCCGCTGCGCGGGATAGATCCCAAGCATCATCTGGTGCTGTGGTCTCCCATTCTGGTCCGGCTGCTGCGATTGCTGCTCAGCGCAGACGTCGGTCCCAGCATCTTTCTCAGGCTCGTGGTATACGTTTGGTTACTGCTAGCTCTCCAGTCAAGTCTATGGTAACTAGTGATATTCAAATTGAGAACATCAGAGACAGTTTTAGTCGACAACCCCCAGAGCCCTTCCTCCCAACTACCCAACCCTCCACCTCCAAAACCAACTTCTCCACTATTACAGAAGATCGACTCTCCACTCTACTCTTAAGATCGCAATCTCACCACCTGTGCACTTGACCCGATCCCTTCCCACTTCATCCCAAACCTCGCCATAGTCTTCATCCCAACTCTAACCCATCTCTTCAACCTATCAATAACAACTGGTGTTTTCCCCTCAAGCTTTAACCCCTTAGTGACAGAGCCAAATTTTTGAAATCTGACCAGTGTTACTTTATGTGGTAATAACTCTGCAACGCTTCAACAAATCCCAGTGATTTTGAGACTGTTTTTTCGTGACACATTATACTTTATGATAATGGTAAATTTAGGTCAATATGCTTTGTGTTTATTTATAAAAAATATCAAAAATTTGAGAAAAATGTTAAAAAATTAGCAATTTTCAAACTTTGAATGATTATCCCTTTAATCCAGATGGCCATACCACAGCAAACCATTAATAAATAACATTTCCCACATGTCTGCTTTACATCAGCACCATTTGTAAAATGTTGTTTTATTTTGTTAGCATTTTAGGAGGATTAAAAATGTAGCAGCAATTTTTCATTTTTTCAAGGAAATTTACAAAATTTATTTTCTTAGGGACTTATCCATGTTTGAAGTGACTTTAGGGGTCTCATATATTGGGAAACCCCCAAACGTGATCCGATTTTAAAAACAGCACCCCCTGACATATTGAAATCTGCTGTCAGATAGTTTATTAACTCTTCAGGTGCTTTACAGGAATTAATGCAAAGTGGCATGACAGAAATGAAAATGTGTATTTTTACCACCTAAATGCCTCTAACTTCTGAACAGATTACTACAGCAATCAGACTCTAAGGCTGCTATTTGGTCATGAATTGCCATGGCAAACATCAGGACCACACAATCATGATCTGAGGGCACCAATTTGGTTAAATAGGAAGCCCCCACACTCTGTTAACCATTTATAATGATGTAGTCACTATTGACAGCAGCATCTAAGGGGTTAAATAGATTTGGACGGTGCAAACACTGATAGTGGCTGATGCAGCAAATTGTCAGCTATAGTGGACATCCGACAGCTGCAGGATTGTCACCTGTATGGGGAGGCTATTCTCTTATATCTCAGGTCAGTTAAAAGACGTATTGGCTGTCATTAAGGGGTTAAACATGCCTCAATCACACCTATCCTCAAAAATCCCTCTCTTGACCCATCCTCTGTATCTAGCTATCACCCTATATCACTTCTCCCCTATGCCTCAAAACTACTGGAACAACACGTCCATCTAGAACTGTCCTCCCATCTATCGTCCTGCTACCTTTTCGACCGCTTACAATCAGGCTTCCGGTCACACCACTCCACTGAAACTGCCCTAACTAAGGTCACCAATGATCTATTAACCGCCAAGAGCAAGCGACACTACTCTGTCCTCCTCCTCCTGGACCTGTCCTCTGCCTTTGACACAGTGGACCATTCCCTGTTGCTGCAGACCCTCTCATCCCTTGGCATCATAGACTTGGCCCTATCCTGGATCTCGTCATACGTAACTGACTGAACATTCAGCGTCTCCCATTCACACACCACCTCCTCACCTCGCCCCCTATCTGTCGGAGTCCTGCAAGGTTCAGTTCTAGGGCCCCTGCTCTTCTCCATTTACACTTTTGGCCTGGGACAGCTCATAGAATCTCACAGTTTTCAGTATCATTTCTATGCTGATGACACACAGATCTACATCTTTGGACCAAATATCACCACCCTACTAACTAGAATCCCTCAATGTCTATCCGCTATTTCATCCTTCTTCTCCGCTAGATTTCTAAAACTTAACATGGACAAAACAGAATTCTTTGTCTTTTCCCATCTCACGCGACCTCCCCAACGAACCTATCCATTACAGTAAACGGCTGCCCACTCTCCCCAGTCCCACAAGCTCGCTGTCTCGGGGTAATCCTTGACACTGATCTCTCCTTCAAACCGCATATCCAAGCCCTTTCCACTTCCTGCCGCCTTCAACTCAAAAATATTTCACGAATCCGTACATTCCTAAACCAAAAATCTGCAAAAACCCTAGTCCATGCCCTTATCATCTCCCGCCTCAACTACTGTAACCTCCTGCTCTGTGGCCTCCTCTCGAACACTCTTGCACCCCTCCAATCTATTCTAAACTCAGCTGCCCGACTAATCCACCTGTCCCCCCGCTATTCCCCGGCCTCTCCCCTCTGTCAATCCCTTCACTGGCTCCCGATTAGCCAGAGACTCCAGTACAAAAGCCTAACCATAACATACAAAGCCATCCACAACCTGTCTCCTCCATACATCTGTGACCTCGTCTCCCGGTACTTTCCTGCACGCCACCTCCGATCCTCACAAGATCTCCTTCTCTACTCCTCTCTTATCTCATCTTCTCACAATTGCATACAAGATTTCTCTTGCGCATCACCCCTACACTGAAACTCTCTACCACAACATATCAGACTCTCACCTACCAATGAAACCTTCAAAAAGAACCTGAAGACCTACCTCTTCCGGCAAGCTTACAGCCTGCAGTAATCACCAATCGACAAAAATACTGCACGACCAGCTCTATCCTTATCTACAGTATCCTCACCCATCCCTTGTAGATTGTGAGCCCTCGCGGGCAGGGTCCTCTCTCCTCCTGTATTAGTTGTGACTTGTATTGTTCAAGATTATTATACTTGTTTTTATTATGTATACCCCTCCTCACATATAAAGCGCCATGGAATAAATGGTGCTATAATAATAAATAATAATAATATTCAGGTGCAGCCTTGTGCTATGGACTCTAAGTCCAGAGATCACCTTACTGAGCATGTCCGTGATGTGGCGTCTTCTCATTGGTGGTCAGACGTTAACTGTTCTGGTGATGTGGTGGCTCCTGATTGGCCCATGTCACGGCCGGCTGTGCATGAGTGTTTGGGATGGAGCCTAGGGTTTAAAAGGCTCTCAGTGGTGCATGCGGGTGCGCTAGTATCGTTCATGTTTGGTGTGTGTGGGTGGATGCTCTACCACTCTGTCTGCACGTTTGTGTGTGTGTCCATCTACGCACAGAGTCTGTACACATCAGGCAGGTTACACATTTATGCGATTTCGTACCTATGGCTCAACGCCTGAGTCTCTAGTCTGCTACATGCTTTTGGTGCCGGTCAGGTACAGGTTCGGTAGCTTTCAGGACTGGGGTAACTATCCGCTTGGCTTAGCATCTGTTTCGTTCATGTGTGTGGTTAGCACAGTTCAGTTAGGCTAGGGTCACAATGCGTTAACGCCGCCATAGCCTGTAATGATGAGCGCGTCGCTAGCGCCCGCCCACATTGGGCGTGCGCTAGCGATGTGCCGTCATTTGAGTGACGGACCTCGGACGCTGCTTGCAGCGTCCGCGGCGCGCCCGAGGTCCGTTCCCCGCTCTCGCAGATCGGGGATCTGTGAGAGCGGGGACGTTAGCGCGACCCCGAACGCGGCCCCTACAAAAACATTGCGTTAGCGCAATCCGCAAGCGCTAGCGCTAAACGGATTGCCCTAACGCAATGTGAACCTAGCCTTACAGAGCAAGCTCAACCCTTATGCTGTACTTCTATACAAAGGCTACAGGGTTTTGTGCCTAGCGTCATATGAGTTCTTTCTCTTGGCTTAGCATCTGCTTCATTCATGTGTGCGGTTAGCACAGTTTAGTTGCAGAGCAAGCTCTCTCCACGTTCTACCTTCCCTGTGACGTTTATCAGGGTACAATACTTCGCAAACTCGGAGCTCTACCTCTCTGTGAAGTTAACAGACTAGGTATTCTGTGTCCTGTTCATACTGTGTGTAGTTAATGCTGTGTGTTTAAGGGACCTCTCACTGTTTTGTTCCGTCATTGTTCACACTAGCTGCAGTTATAAATGTCTGCACTGTGGACCCCGGGTTGAGATTGCACTTTAATTTATATTTTATTTAGTGCAATCCACCAACCCTATCAGTAAGTGCTCAGCTTAGAGTGCCAGATAAATGTGATCCCAAACATTATGTAAAATGTTCCCAATAAAAGCTTCAACTCAATCCACAAAAAAAGCAGTCCCTCAATCAGATCCGTCATCTGTTAACGGAAATATAGGGGACTTCCATGTTCCTGGTAGCACAAATACTCTGGAAAAGCAAAATGGCTCCTCAGCCGCTAAAAGAAATTCAACAAATTCTGCTCTCCTAAATTCAAATGCCCCCGCTCCCTTCTGAACCCTACATTGTACCTAAACCACATATTGTTTCATGTTTGGCATTTGTGAAGCGATGAGAGCCTGCCTATCTTACAGGTGCATGCCTCCAGGAGCACGTACTGGTGACTGCAACCTACTGGTCACTACAGCGTACTGGTTACTACAGCGGCAGTTTGCAATATTCACTCGGCAACATTCATTGCTGCTTGTTTCTGGAGAATACCGATGTCAAAATTGTCACAACACCTGTAGATAAATTCCCCAAGGGGTATAGTTTCCCAAATGTGGGGATTCTGCTCCTCAAGCAATTAAGGGCTCTGTATATGGAGTAAGCAAACTGTTCTAGGAAAATCCGCGCTCCAGTAGGCAAATAGCGTTCCGTTCTTCCCGAGTCTCTCTGTATGGCTAAGTAGTAGTACTGTAAAACCACATATGGGGTATTGCCACATTCAGTGGAAATTGTGGGACAAATTTCGGTGCCATTTTTACCCACTTCTTTTGTGAAAATGTAAAATCTGGGGCTAAAACTAAATTTTGGTGGTAAAAATGTAGTTATTTTTTCTTCACTGCCCAATGGTATAAAATTCTATGACACACCTATGGTGTCAATATGATCTCTGTACCCCTAGATGAATTGATTGAGCGTTGTAGTTTGTAAAATGGGGGATCTGCTGTTCTGGCTCCTCATGGGCTCTTGCAGTGGGTCATGGCACCTGCAAACCATAACAGTAAAATCTGGCGCTCCTTGCCTTCTGAGCTTTGCCCTGTGCCTAAAACATATTTCCCGATTACATGTAGAGTAGTGGCGCACTCAGGAAAAAGTGGACCTCAGTTTGTTGTAAAATAATTTCCTAATTAAATATTATCGGCTTATCTATTTTGATTAGAATTGGAGAGGGAGTACACTGTCAATGTGCAATAAAAGTAATATCGCACAGTGACAAGACGCACCAGATTATAAGACGCACACAAAGTTTTGAGGAGAAAAATAAGAAAAAAACCCTTTTTTTAATAAAATGGTGGTGCTTCTTATAATCCATGCGTCTTATTGCTTACCGGGGTTGGTGGCTGCGGTGAAGCGGGGTCGCAGCTGGAGGAGGCAAGAGTGGAGCGTTGCTGCAGGCCGCAGGTCGGGATGAGGGGGTGTTCGGATGTGTGGTGCAGCGTGCCGCTGCAGGTGTCCGGTGCTGCAGGGCCTCTGCCGACATCTTGTGAAAGCCCAGAGCCCCTGCAGTGACATGGTTTCCTATGCAGTGGACTGGACTCCGGGAAAATGGCTGCCGGCCAGGGGCAGCGCATGCGCAGGTGGAGATCTCTGCACCGAAATTTCAAGAGTTGAGATCGCATTGTTCATCCGCATCGGCGCGCCGCATCGCACATCGGAACATCCCCTCATCCCCAGCCTGCGGCTGGTAAGGTATATCCACATTATAAGATGCACCCCCATTTTCCCCCCAAATATGGTGGAAAGAAAGTGCGTATTATATTCCGAAAAACACGGTATATGTCAGAATTGACAACTTACACATGCTTAGTAGAGCTGGAACTAGCCCAGCCTCTGAAAGGGATATCACTGCTGACGCTTCGCTTCAGGGTGGGGACAGAGGCTGCTGCAGTGACCGTAGCCCCTTTCTCCTCATGACATCTTGTTTGAGTATCCCAGCATGCACTTGGGACTGTTAAATGAAATGTCATCAAACCAGAAATAGGTAAAAAAATTAATAAGGCAATTGGAGAGGGAACGGTAGTTAACTTTTTAATTAAAAAAATATTAGAAAAGCTATTGGATTATTACATGAAATAGACAGTCATTTAGGATTAAAATAACTGTTTCGGACCATCCCTTTAATCACAGTCATAATGGACCGCTCAGTGCCAAATTGTACTGATTAGCCAATGTGGTCAAAGATGAGCTGGCTTTGAATCACAGGTGAACAAACAAGTTTCAAAATAGAAGAGGTCAACCCAAGGAAACAAACTGAAATCGAATAATCAGTGTTGAAGCAACAACGAGAACCATTTCAAAAGCGGGACCTAAATAAACTCTGCCATTATCAGTGCCACACTGTGCTGGCCAAGAATAGATGATGTTGTGTACTAAACCGGGCGTGTGGGAACGGAGAGAGAATTGTGGAGAGACGTGTTCAATAGATAAGTGTATCTGTACCCAACTAGTGATGAGCGAATATACTCGTTACTCGAGATTTCCCGAGCACACTCGGTGTCCTCCGAGTATTTTTTAGTGCTCGGAGATTTAGTTCATCACCTCAGCTAAATGATTTACATCTCTTAGCCTGCTTGACTTCATGTGGGGATTCCCTAGCAATCAGGCAACCCCCACATGTACTTATGCTGCCTAACAGATGTAAATCATTCAGCTGCGGCGATGAAAACTAAATCTCCGAACACTAAAAAATACTCGGAGGAAAACCGAGCATGCTCGGGAAATATCGAGTAACCAGTATATTCGCTCATCACAATTCCCAACATATATAATGTAGATGTGTAGGATGGAAGAGTCATTTCATATAAAAAAATAACATCACGTGGCTTTTAAGAATAGAATTGTATCCATTCTGGAATGATTTTTCTTATGGCAGTGTTTATGTAAGATATCATGTAAGACGTATGTAATAGCACAGAAAGGAAAGTGATGAATTTCTCTTCTTGCCATTTCAGCCTAGTGTTTACGTAGTGTGAAACAAGAGCTCTTAAATCCTAATATGGCAATGAAGCTGGTGTGTTAAGCACGCAGCAATTTATTGAAGTCCTGGGCTGTGTCATCACTTTAATTGTTCTATAATTAGGCCCTGCTAGCCATAATTACAGACCCTTGATCTTCTAAACCTAATTGAATACGGAACGATTTAATGTGCTGTCCTATTGAACTTCTCTTCTCTCGTATTTTCCCAGGTTAATTATTCTGAGTCAGCATGGTCTCCATGCTTTGGGTTGTCTTATTTTACTGTTCATCATTAGAAAAATATAGGGTTTATTCAGATTCTCTTTAACACAAAAAGCAGTTTGTTTCCCAGCTCTTTCTTCCATGAGCTAATTGCCTGTTCTGAACAAATCTGTTGAAAGCAGGCACATCTGCCTCGAGAACTTTGCAAGTCTCCAAGAATGTGTTAGAGTAATATATACCCTACTTCATATTTGGAAGCATCATATGCAATACAGTCAAGATTTATTGTCATGCATATGTTATTTCTGTTCTGCAAAGCAGATTAATGTATGTACTGTTTTGGTATTTGCGCTGAATAACCGACTTTGCCAGCCATGATGGTTTCTTTGATGTCACTGTACTTTCCGACAACTTTACCTCTTTTCATAATGTGCTAAATAAGAAATGTGGAGATCACTTTATTTGAAAATAACCCCCTGAAAAATAAAAAGTGCTGACTATTATGCATCACCCTTATGCCCTCTGCCTGTTGTCAAGTACAATCCATCTCTAGCAGCAGAGACCACAGATAGATTACACGAAGCCTCTTTTGTTGGTTAAACATGAGAGATTGGTTTTCATTTCAAGGCAGGGAAGCTGTTGGACAACTGCAAGAGCAATTCTTGCTGGGAATTGAGGAATAGGATGTTCTTGTACCTGTAGTTTTGGCAGAATTCTTTTAACAGAGGAACCACATTCTTAAAAAGAACTGATGGCAGGTTATGGAGCCGAAGAATCTGGACAGTTTCCGGACATGCTTGAATGATACATTCTCTTATTGTGAGTGGTAGCATAACCCTACTGACCCTCCCACTTACTCTGGATTTGGATAAAATGACAGGTGCATTTTAATAATACACTATGAGGGCAACTCTTCAAGAATGGTGATTCTCTTGACGGTCTTGATAAGGGGAGCGTTTTGGAGTAGATACTTAGGAGAATATCTATGTGTGCAGAATTTTTATGCAACTATATGAAAAACAAAATATTTTCCATCTCAATTGTACATTTTTATCTGTTTGAGTGAGAATAACTTTTTTTTACTTTTCAGAGTCCTTTAAATCTCTTTTTTGGCCTATTTGTGCCTGAGGAAAACAAGTTTCCTAATAATTATCCATGCCTTGATAAATCGTGTTGTATCCTTAGGCCACATCCTCCCTCATTACTCAAATACACATCACCTGATCTGCTTCATCCAATATGCAGTCAAGTTTATCCAGCTTGGAGTTAGTACTCGCTTGCCTGTGCACTCAGTGTAATTATTTTCTGAATGATTGACCTTTTTAAGTGTATCAGTTCTGTATGAATTCCAGATCACTGATGAAGTTATTTAATAGAAATTTTCATTTCTTCTTAAATAAAATTCTGTCCTGTTCATGTGACCATTAGTGTTGGAAGTTATGTAGCACTCTGAATGAGGGGTGCATCCATTTCAAGGCTATGTTCACATTTTTATTTTCTTACTATACAAACGGAATAAAAAATAAGACGATTGCATCATTAAAAGAACAATTAGTGCAAACATTCATACACCAGGACTGGGATTAACTGACACAACACATGTCCTAATCCCATTACTAACTCAATCTTTATGTCCAGATATTGTACCAAAAAGCCACTTACACAATTGTACCTAGCAGTGTGGTCTGTAACGAGGTTTATCCTCTTGTCTTGGAACTGATGGAATTTCAGGCATTAATTCCTTATAATGAGCGCTTAGTGATAATTATCTTATGTGCTGTTAACCTGTGATGACAGTAATGACTTGATGTGACTGTGACTTGGCCTGTGCCACCATTTAGTTTCAGAAAGGCTAATATAAATGTTAGAAATATGTGTGTTCATTAAATGGCCTAATGTGATGAACAAAGCCGGAAATTATCCAACATCATTGGTTAGAGTAGATCTCAATAAGGTGATGTCCATTCCTTACGATTCTGTGCCTGTACGTATAGTTTAACCCTTAAAGGAATTCTATCAGCAGGATCTCCCACCCCAAAAATATTGATGTATGCATCTCTATCGAAGACATGTCCATCAATACCTTTCCATGGCCAGTCTGTTCCTACATATTATTGAGAAATCAGTGTTTGAATTGATATGGAAATGTGGCTGAAGGACTATGATAGATCTGAAGCCTGAGTCACTCCAGCTCTTTTCCACTACCACCTTATTCTTTTCTCACTCCCCTGGTGAATCCTTTAAATAAGAAATACATTGGGAGGCCAACAGGGACAGTTAGTGCAAGCTTTTGATAAGGAATAGTGATGAGCGAATATACTCGTTACTCGAGATTTCCCGAGCACGCTCGGGTGTCCTCCAAGTGTTTGTAAGTGCTCGGAGATTTAGTTTCCTTTGCAGCAGCTGAATGATTTACATCTGTTAGCCAGTTTGATTACAGGTAGGGATTCCCTAGCAACCAGGCAACCCCCACATGTACTTATGCTGGCTAACAGATGTACGGTAAATCATTCAGCTGCGGCGATGAAAACTAAATCTCACTTACAAATACTCGGAGGACCCCCGAGCATGCTCGGGAAATCACGAGTAATGAGTATATTCGCTCATCACTAATAGGGAAACCCGGGGACTCATAGGGACACAACAGGTCTGTGGGGCTGAACCAGGCATTTATTTATCCTGCACTTGCATTGAGTGAGGCTACGGCTATCTAGTTGGAATGTGGCCAGGAGTATACATATCGCCTACTTGCTGACCGCCACTCCTGACATCAGAGAATCCTGACAGTGAGCACTGTGCACCATGTGAGGTTTCACAAGTCTGCAGTCACATGAAGTGACTGCTGACTTGTAGTTTTAGGCCAGACAACCCCTTTAAGCTCTATTTGGAAGATAAGTGATATCTTAAAAGTGTTTGTGTTGGGGAGACACAACTGAACCCAGATATCGTAGACATTATTGGAGTATACATAACCATTGTTTGTCCTCATATCATACATATCATCATATCTTACACCCATCATCTCATTTTCACAGAGGTCGTAGTACTTCTGTATGTCTTTATGTGGTGTGTGGCATTCATGGCTCTTTTTAAATGATGATATTAAAACTTTTATATTTTTTTATTCTCATACTATTGCTGGATAATATTTAGCTGGTGAGACTTTCCTACTGATTTTATCGTTGGACGCAATGTTGACTTGTGCTGCTTGATATATTTCAGGTTTCCAGGATCCTTCCTAATTCCATAATTGTTGCTATAGCATAATGTCTGTTTTATTTCAAATGTTAACATGTTACTATGTATCCAAAAATAAAGAATATACATAAAAAAATGACACTGAAAAAAATAATTTGCAGTCAGGCTGTGTCTTTACCCTGCAGTAGCAGCTTGAAAATGTGTAGTAGTTTGCCATCATCTGTACAGGCACTGTAAAGCATCACTGAAACAACCAGTGTATACACCCGTATCTATAAAGTCCAATTTCTTTTGTCATAAAATACCAGTCAGTGAATGGATACTGAGTATCTTTTGTAGGTTTTCCATAAACCAGGGGTAGTGAACCTTTTTTCTGCCTGGGGCTTTTTCAATATTTATAACTTAATTTGCTGGATGTACAAAACGTTCAACTTGAAATTTATCTCGTTATATTTGGCTAAACATTTAATTAACTCATCCCAAATGTGAAGGCTGGAGCTGCTTGTCTTTCATGCGACATATGATGTTATCAGTAGTATTGATGATGTTGCTACTTGCAACTGCTTCCAAGTTTGCGTCGGTCTGGAGAGCAGTTGACTCTTTGCAATGAATTTTGAAAAAAACTTGCAGTGTGGTCTCCTCCCAGTGGGAAATTGATCACTGCTCACATTATATTTATAGAACTCAAGCAGTGGGAGGTCTGCTGTATACGTCACATAAGAGAAGCTGGGGCTGGAACATATGCATTACACAGGAGATGGTACTGGAGCATATATCTCTCATATGGTACAATGGGATTTGGGCATATACACCGACGAGTAAAATGGTGACAATGTTTTGAACTTTTGAATTCAGGCTTATATCTCACCATCCACTACTGCTTCGAACATGCAGATTCTTGACAGGTCACTGCAGTGCTACTGTTTTGCTCCTTAAAATGTCAGTTTTAATTTGTATTATTTTGTTAGTATTTTTTAAATCCACCTTTGACGTTCAACACTGCCTGAATTTGTCTGGGCATCCTAATGATCAAGTTCAAGTGCGTCTCAACCAAAATCTGATCCCAGGTCTCTTTTACACATTCCCAAAGTTGGTGCATACTGGTTGACTCACTTGGCTTTTTCTTCAACAAGTTTTCGATTGGGTTGAGGTCTGGGGACTGTGGTGGGCCAATCGAACACCCCTCCTTCATTCTGCATAATGCAAAAGATTGGACATTGGAATCTAAGCTGCTTGATCCGTACCCCCAACACTAAAATCATCTGTTAGAGGAGAGTCATCAGATTGTAAGCAGACTTTCATCTACTCTAAAGTGTATGGGGATCTTTAGTTACTACACCGAGGCTATTTTCACACATTATTTTGTTGTAGGCCCAAACAATGCATGTAAAAAAAATCCCAGGCCACAGAGTTGTCCACTGTTATGGTATTGATAGCCAATTCCTGTAAAGGTCCAACATCGGCACCTCTGGTGTGCAGAAAGGAACAGCAGTAGCTCCAGACACTGTTTAGTGGCCAAGAACTGCATCTCAGTTTCTACTGACTACGTTTAGTAAGTGACATATCACTAAGGCTACGTTCACATTTGCGGTCAGCGCCGCAGCGTCGGGCGCCGCAGCGGCGCCGCATGCGTCATGCGCCCCTATATTTAACATGGGGGCGCATGGACATGCGTTGTGCTGCGTTTTGCGCCGCATGGCCGCAAGCGTTGGACGCAAGAAACGCATCAAGTTGCATTTTTTTTGCATCCAACTTTCGGCCAAAAACGACGCATGCGGCGCAAAACGCAGCGTTTTAGCGTGCGTTTTGCTGCGTTTTTGTTTGCGTTGTGCGCTGCGGCGCCGACGCTGCGGCGCACAACGCAAATGTGAACATGGCTTAATTGATACATTTTCCACACAAAACAAACATTATGTGCAATCACACATTTAATGGCACTAATCCAAAGGCAAATCCACACCTGCTGAAGCTGCATATGCATGTCAGAAATCAGATTTCTGCCATGAATTCCAATCTATAGTTGAAACCAGAAGTTTACATACACTATATAAAAAGACACATATGCATGTTTTTCTCAATATCTTACATGAAATCAAAATAAACCTTTCGATCAATTAGGATTACCATAATTATTAATATTTGCCACATGCTAGAATAATGAGAGAGAGAATGTTTTAAGGCATTTTTATTACTTACTGCAAAGTCAAAAGTTTACATACATTTCATTAGTATTTGGTATCATTGCCCTTAAACTGAACGACTTGGGTTAAACGTTTGGGCTATCCTTCCACAAGCTTCTCACAATAGTTGGTTGGAATTTGGGCTCATTCCCCCTGACAAAACTGGTGTAACTGATCCAAGTTCGTAGGTCGCCTTGCTTGCACCTGCCTTTTCAGCTTTGCCCATAAATTTTCAATTGGATTAAGATCAGGGTTTCATGATGGCCACTCCAAAACACTGACTTTGTTATCCTTAAGCCACTTTGTTAGCATTTTGGCAGTATGCTTGAGGTCATTGTCCAAGTGGAAGACCCATTTCCTCCCAAGTTTTGACTTCCTGTCTGATGTCTTGAGATGTTGCTTCAGTATTGCCACATAATCTTCTTTTCTCATGATGTCATCCATTTTGTGAAGTTCACCAATCCCAGAATCTGCAGAAAAACAACCCCACAACATGATGCTGCCACCCCCATGTTTCACAGTTGGGATCGTGTTCTTAGGCTTCCAAGCGTCTCCATTTTTCCTCCAAACTTAATGATTATGCCCAAAAAGTTCAATTTTAGTTACATCAGAGGACAGGACATGTCTGCAAAAATTAAGGTCTTTGTTCCTGTGTGCATTTGCAAAAAAAAATCTGGCTTTTTTTTAATGTTTCTTTTCGAGTAATGGCTTCTTCCTGGCAGAGTGTCCTTTCTGCCCATGTTGATACAGTACTCGTTTCACTGTGGATATTGACACGATCTTACCTGCTTCCACCATCATCTTCACAAGGTCTTTTGCTTTTGTCCTTGGGTTGATATGCACGTCGGACCAAAGCACGTTCATCTCTGGGACACAGAACCCATCTCCTTCCTGAGTGGTATGATGGCTGGACATTCCCATCTTGTTTGTGCTTGCGTATAATTGTTTGTACAGATGAACAAGGCACCTTCAGGTATCTTGAAATTGTACCCAAGGATGAGCCAGACTTGTGCAAGTCCATAATTCTCTTCAGAAGCTTCCAAACACATGACATCAACATGTGGGTAGTCCAGAATTGTTTAAAGGCATATTAATCTTAGTGTATGTAAACTTTTGACTTTGCAGTAAGTAATTAAAATGCCTTAAAACATTCTTTCTCTCTCATTATTCTGGCATTTGGCAAATATTAAGAATTATAGTAATCCTAATTGACCTAAAACGGGAAAGGTTTATTGTGATTTAATGTCATATATTGAGGAAACATGCATATGTGTCTTTTTTTATAGTGTATGTAAACTTCTAGTTTCAACTGTATTTCTTAGACCTGATGAACCAGGCTTACTTACAGTACTTTAAAAATTGGTCAGAATGATTGTATAATCTATTTTTTAAGTTTACGTGTCCCTCCTCCCTGCTGCTGATCTCACACTGCTCAGTACAAGCAGCAGCTGTCAGGCTGGGTGGGCAGAGACTGAATACACTTGGACTCACAATATCTCTCATTCTATAGCTGAACTCCTGAGTTGCTTTTGCTCATTATGATTATACAACCATTCTGACATGGATTTTCAAAGTAAGTGCACCAGCCTCTTCAGTTCAGAGACATCTATTTAATAATGTATACAGTTTGTGTTGTGGAATCTGACAGTTCTGCTGACTGTCTTGTGATCTGGGATTGGGATTATAATGACGGCCATGTAAATTTTTGTGTCCAGTCACTGATATATTATTTCCGCAGTGCTGTGCAGAAAATGTCATCATATAATGGTAGTTACATAGAAGCCATAGTAACTGAAGGCTTTATTGCCCAAGGATTTATATCGACCTGTGATTGTTTTATATTAGAGAAGGCGCTAGTAATATATGTCGCCTTTGAATAGCCCTGCATTCAGTATTCCTGCTTTCAGGCTGTTCTTGGCAGTGAAAACTGCAAGCAGAATGAATCAGAGGACGAAGTTTCTTTATAGCCAGATGCATTTGTGACATTTCTCAGCTTCTGCATCGACTTAACTTCTGAGTGACCTGTCGTCGAGACATTTTTATGCCACTAATAGTAATCAATTTTTGCCCCATCATATATAATTTCTGCTCATTTTATTCTTTGCGGACAAGTCACAGTGGTCCTTTGTAACAGTCACCATGACAAACGTCTTAAGAGCATTGTCACTCGTAAGACTCTCTGTCCCAGAGAAAATAAGTGCTATCATGTGAAATGGAACTAAATTAGTGAAAGGAGCGAGGATTGGAAGAAACCATTTCCAACTATGTTCCTTCATGTTCATGAAAATGATTTGCCGACGTGTCATGTCCTGATACCAGTAGGATTGCTGCTTACTAATGGCATACCTTTATTTGACTGCATTTGGGTGCAAAGTTTAGGTAAATGTTTTTATTACAAAGTTATTCAAGCAAATCTGAACTATGTGTTTATGCCAGGAGGCATAAGAGCTCCTATTAAGCCGGCATTCTTCAGTGTACTCTCTCCTTGTTAGAGAAAACAGATTAGAAATGCATCCTGAAGGTCCCTAGTATGTTAGATTACATTAGAGTCCGCGAAAATGGGACCCACTATAAATGATCGGCTCTCCAACTCCTCTTCAGCTCCTGCTACCGATACAAATCCTAACCTACTGAAATAGATGCATGTCCTATATAATGGATGCATATACAGATACATTTCATGTGTCTCTTTGGAGGGACGATTTATTACAATTTTCCACAGTCCCTATTTGCCTCTGAAATGTGAAACTTATGAAAAGATCTGCAATAATCAATTTTCCTTATTGTATCAGAAAGTCCCAGTTTGGTTACTATCTCCCCATGCTCTTTATTTTAGCCCATTATTTTTTACTTAACCATGCATAAATAAAAAAGGATGTGGACCATAAATGAACAAGTAGATTTTTAGAACAATGAACTTTTATTGTTCCCCTTTAGTAGAATTAAACAAAAAGATTCACAGTTTCCTGGTCCGGCGTCCAGTCTGGTCAACCATGGCAGCCAGAACACAACAGTCTTCACTTCTGCAGCCAGAATATCTGGCCTGACATCCCCTGCTTCCCTTCTGCTGAAAGGGGTTGTCCGGGCTAGAATGACAAGTCTGCAGTCTCTCTATGTGACTACAGACTTGCGAATCCTCCCCGCACATGCACTGTGTGCCCACATTGCATACCAACGGTCAGATTATGTGAGTCATCAGACTAGGCCATCTATTTCCATTGCTCTTTGGTCTAGTTTTAATGCTTCTCTGTCCATTATAGGCAATTTTGATAATGGAAAGGGGTTAGCATGGGCATTCTGTTCGTTCTTTGGCTGCTCAGCCCTATACCCACCAAGCTGGGATACTTACTGTACATATATCTATCATAGCCAGCATTATTGTTTTAAGAAATTGGGGCTACAGTAGCTTTTCTACTGGATCAGATGGTTAAGCTCCATTCGGAACACGTCAGGGAGCCTTTGATGCCCCAGTTTCTGTAATATGTTCACCAGTTTTCCTTCCCTGTACCACTTTGGTAGAAGAACGTCCTATACAGAGAACACCTACAAACTTACTTTGTGGCGATGTTCGAGACATTGCAGTTTTGCTCTCAGATTATCACACTTTGACAAATTTCCATGCACCAACGCTTCAAGTCTTAACTATTAAGTTACTGCCAGTCTCAGGTCTTTTCTCCTGACAGACAGTCACACAATACCTCTACGAAGATCATAAGATAAAAGAAAGTGTGAGCGATTAGTTATGGTGGTTATGAGAGGTTGTAATGTAAAACATAAACTATACTGAGGTCAGAGGTCAGCACTTTTGGGTAGAGCTGATATTTTAGCAGTAACCAGAAACCATGAGAATACTCATCACCTGTCCTAGCATTGAGCGACCTCATTGTATAGTCACCATATTGTCTGTAAACAGGTGCGATAAGAACAGGATCCCTGTATCGTTGTGTATAAATCAATACTAACCTGACGTAGAGCGTACGTTCACACGGTATTGTACTGGTGGCAGATGAAGAACATTGTTCTTAGGCAGTTCCTTATTTACTAGGACATCTGTAAGATCACATAGTAATGAGAAGCAAAATTCACCTGTTCTGAGGAGATTTTGTGCAAAGTAAATGTGTTCTCTCGGTGATCTATCAATCTGCAGTAATCATGCAGAGCGACCTCAAAGACTGGACTTTCTGCTAACAGTATTACTTTTTATTCAGGGTTTATGCTTGTAATATGTTTGTCAGTGTTTTTATACTTCTCTGGACAAAAGACTAGAATTATTAGCAGGTGCAGAAGCCATGACGGTACAAGCTACGAGATTTCTGGATTATTAGAATCATGATTCCTTTCATTCATGTCAACTTTATTTAGTTATGTTGTTTTTTTATAACCTCATCATATATTTTTGATTTGATCTGCATTGGACTGCATTGGACTGCTGCAGCCACTAAACAATTTCCAAAGCTGTGATACTTGGTGCGCTGCCACCAGGTGTAATAACTACTGACTGGCGGGGATCCCGGATCCCTACTGATGTACGGATAGGTTATCATCATAAACATTATGGGAAACCCCTTTAAGCAGTAACACACTTGTAGGATGTAGAGATGAGATGAGGAAAAGATTAGCAGAATCCAGTTCTTACGTCTGTTGCAGCTGGACCTCACTTGTGGATGGTATCTCCTGATTCCTAAGCTCCACAATGTCATCGTGTCACGTGAGGCCTAGTTATGACTTTGTGACCAGCAAATCTTTCTGCTCCCCTCTACTATGTAATGTTGTGGTATCCTACCCACAATATGCCACCCTCTCCAGCATGTGGGTCAAAAATAGTGAACGTTTTTCCAAAATAATGACACTTGGGAAGTATATAATTTACCTACTGTCCTTTTGAGTGCAGCATAAGCTATAACCAGCAGGTCTTTGCTCTGCCTCACAGAGAGGATCCAGAGTAAGGGCTCTTACTCCATTATGACATCTACATTCCCTGCTTGGTAAGTACACAATTTTTTCTTTGTATTGTTGGACCTGATTCAGTCTTCGGAACCTGGCTTTTTTTTGTTCTCTTCTTCATTCCTGAGATATGGCTTCAGTTATGCAAATCTAGTCTTGTTTACCAAGGGGGCATGATCTTCAACTTTTCTATATGGAAATCTTCATGAGGCCTTTGCTGTTTTGTCTAATAAGACTAGTTGTACATAAAGCGAAGAGGAGGCCATATCTCAAGAGCAGGTCCAAAAAAAACCCCAAAACCAACTAATACCAGCTTCAGAACAGCAGCATTAAGGCCCGATATAACAATTACATATTAATGGCAAGTCACAAGCCATATTCATATGTATTATTAGGATGCGAAAGGGTTCAACATTTCCCCAATTTCAGCTAAAGGGGAGAGCCTTTCAAAAGGCTCTTAGTCTGAAGGATTTGGCATTGAATATTAGTAAAGCTAATTTCTTCAGTAGTCCCTGTGACTCTTCCCCACTATTATAACAATCAGATATGAGGAATATTCCATTACTATCGGGTTGTCATTCAAGAACCCCATAAGAGGGTCAATGAGCATTTTTTTTATAAATCGCAAATGGCAAACGCATAGTTTCAATTCCTTCCTAAGAAATACAGAGAGAAACTCCTGCTGGGTAAATGAAAACCAAGAATCTTCTGACTTAATAGATGCTTTTCACACTCTTCTGTTCATAAACTTGACTTTCTACAAAATAATGTCAAAGGCCACAGGGTATAAAAGATAGGTTGAGAAATGTTTGACTGTACATGAAAGCCCAGTGAAATGCCAGCCAGAGATTATGAAATGATGGAAAATGAAATGGCCGTCTCTAATTGTGCGTGCCTGCCGCCAAATGATGCTGAGAACTCTTTAATCTTGCAGGGGCTTAGCTTTTAATTTCAGAATGCCTTGGTGGCTTTGATTACTAATATTAAAATAAGAGGCTTATCTAGTTTTGTGAGTCTGCTGGTGGAGGAGAAATGCTGATCTTTTGCTTGACCACATATCCTTCCTACCATATATGTGTGATGAAAAATATCTCATATTTCTGACATTGATAAATTACATTATAGGAGAGTTGTGTATGTGTCATTTCCCTATTGTTTCAATACTTAATACATATATGTGTGTAATCAAAAGTGTTCTGATCAGGCACAGCTAATATTGCTGCCTGTTGTACAACTTGATGGCAAATTATAGACATATTACAGGCTGCTACTGTCACAAGTGTGTCACGTACTCCTGGGAGATCTGGGGTTAGGCGATCATTACTTATTGTGAGTAGCAGGTCTTCCATTTAGCCTGTGTGTTTTGTTCCTCATATTAAATGGACTCCGTTTTCCTTGGCGCTGAAGAGGTTAACGACTCTTTGTATACTGGTTAGAGACATGCAGCTCCATCTCACAGCTGCTCCTGACCTGCTCATTTTCTCTCTCTATAAAACCTGGCCAAATCTCTTCATCCCAGCCTGTCAAAGTTTACTTCCTGGGTAGCTGGAGTTGGTTTGCTGAAGTTTGAGTTCGTAGTTGCTGCTGTAGATTGTTGTATGCTGTTTTTGGGTGTATGCTTTCTCCATTATCTTGTTCTCATTTGGTTTGTGCATTCCTATCCTTCCCTTTATTCCTCTCTACCCGTAGTGAGTGTTTTTGTATGTAATTTTCTTTTTGTAATCCCAGTTTGTCTTATGTGTTTATACACTAACATATCTGTCTTAGGCCTCATGGGGAAGGGGGTGGTGACAGCTTAGGACATTAACAGGAGCATAGTAAGGTCAGAGATTTGGGTCTCTCTACCTTCAAGAGGACCCCGGGAAAGAAAAGTTGGGGTCCCCGTTCCAGGAACAGTTTGAGGCCCTCTTCCCTACCGAATACCGTCATAGCGTCAAATTTTCACAGGTTGCACATTTTTTTTTATCTTGACATGGATCCCATTTCTAGCCTTAAGGGACAGCTGCAGGGTGTGTCTTGTGAGCTATCAGACCTACAGTGTAAGGTTTCTTCACACCAGACAGCTGGACCGGAACCTAAAGTGGTGCTCCCAAGATAGGTTTTCAGGGTTGGGAGAAACGTGTAGCATTCTGGGAAGTCTATAAGCTCTATTGCAGTCTTCATCTGTGGTCATCTGGGAGTGAGTACAGAGGATGGGGATTGGTGTTTCCCTCCTTCAAGGTGACCCTCAATCCTGGGTCTTCTCACTCCCATCCGACTCATTGTCACTCTAGTCGGTGGGGCTCATTTATGATAACCAAAACCCTTGTCTCCCTTGCGGAATCTAAACTACGTAAGATCCAGCAGGGTGACCAACTGGCAGATGAATTTTGCTCTTCCGTGCAATCGCCTGGAACCTTGCAAAATCCTGACAGCAGGTGTGTGTGTTTTGTCTGTGTGTGTTTTTTTATGTTTATGGCTAAGGCAATGATGGGGGTGATCTTTACACAGCTCATTGCGCCTGCCCCAGACATGACAAAAGAGCGCAGGCGCCGGCTGATTCCAAACCAGCGCCGAGGAGGCGGCGCCCGGCGCCGAGAAGACTTGAGTGACGGCTGTGTGTCGTGTTCAGCATGGGGGAAAGGCCTGCCTCCACGACTGAAGAAAGGTATTTTCGGACAATTTACAAAGCTGATTATTTCGGCAGTTACAGCAACAATAACTAAAAGAGCCACCTTGTCAGAATGCAGCATTACTGCTGCACAAGGTGGCTCTTTTAGTTTCAAACGACTGGGGGGGTGACAGGTTCCCTTTAAGGATGTAGCCCAGAACGTAGGTGGTCAGTGACCTGCAGTCAGGTATACCAAACTAGATATGTGCCGAGTATCATATGTCACGATGTCCACCGCAAGACATTGTTCATCCAATCCATGAACAAAAGACTTGGATTAGACCAGATCAACCTGGGGATGATTTCACAGAAAATAAAATAACTGGAATGAAAACGACATTTCAACAATGAGAAGTCTTTTTTTCATTAATGCTGTGAGATAGCGCTCACTGAATGTGTTGGGGAACACTCGCTTGGCAGCGGGATTAAGGCACACAGGAATGATTTTCCACTTAAATAGTCCATGCGGTTTTATTTAGACACAGCATAAACCCTCGTAAAGCACAGTCCATTTCATTACATCAGCAACACAGGTTCTGGCTACCAGTCTTGTTCCAATAGCAGATACACCTGTATGCCTTTACTACAGCCCCCTTGTCCGAGGTTACCTTACAGGAGCTCCACTCCATACACTGACTTCTAGTCAGTCCTGACTTACAGGGAAGCTGCCTTGCTGTGATCACTGACCGTACTATGACTGGCTTGACAAGCTCCCGTCTGTCAGTTCCAGACCCTGGGGACGGTGTTTTTTTCCAACTCAGATAACTGTCACAGACTCTGCAGGCACCTGACCTCCTACATGTGCTTACAGAAAAGCCTGTCCTCTTCAAGGACCTTCCAACACAGAGACCATGTGACCAAACAACAGTCTCATTATATCCCATGAGACACACCCATTGATGGGAGGTAGGTGGTTAGCCAGACCCGCCCAACTCTCCAGCTAACCTGTAAGCCCAGCCCTCGTAAACTGTATAAGACTTGTGGAACTACAGGTCCCAAAGAAACCTTCCAGTCTTACAGTGCAGAGGACTTCCGCCACTGCGACACATACCGGCCATTCACAATAATGCCCGTCACTGTCTCACAATGCCAACAAACCTAAAGTGCCGGCTTTACCTAAATCATTACCACCTAGATGAACTATAACAAGGTCAGGTACCGGCCAAATTTCTCCATTTCTTCTAACAGGTTAGACTATCTCATTCCCAGCATACTGTGCCACCAGACTTGCAATTTTGCTGGATTAAATGATAAATTCTCGTTGTAGTTTCTTACGTTGGCTCTCTTCTGAACCCAGTATATGGAAGAATGTCCTAAGATCCACACAATCAAAGGACCTGAAATCTGAATTTGAAAAGCATTAGTGAAACATTGGATCCAGTCTAACGTACAGCTTAAAACGTTTGGAATCACATCTGCCAATCTTCATTATCTTATTGTCACACAAACCAATCCGAGCTGCTTCTGTTGCTGCATTTATTCTAAAGGAATGTGAAGAGATTTTTAAATCTGATTTATCAAGCATAGACAAACATTTTTTGAGAGCAGAACTGAACTGATATTTTGTAGCAGGTTCACCATTTACATGAAGAAAAAGAGGGCCTTTTATAACTGGTCTAATGTGTAACCATTCCTTTAAATTACCCACTGGACAAATTCTAGAACCAGAAATTGCATTACGCCTAGCTGAACATCCTTTACCGAATTGGTCAGTTTTGAGTGCCTTATGAATATTAGGATTTGAGAATTATGTAATTCTATATCATAGATAAATAAACCCGAAGGTTTTGACTTACTAAAAGACATTAATTCACCCATTCTAAGGGCTGCAAAAAATGCTAGTACAAAAGCAGCTCTAAAAAGTAATCAAATATATAAAGCTGAGTGTGTGTGTGTGTGTGTGTGTGTGTGTGTGTGTGTGTGTGTGTGTGTGTGTGTGTGTGTGTGTGTGTATGTATGTGTGTATGTCCGGGATTGGCATCTGCACCGTTGCAGCTACAGCCACAAAATTTTGCACAGTCACATGCCTGGACCCCAAGAGTGTCATAGGCTATGTTGTGAGGCAAAATTTTAACCCCGCGCTTTCCAATTTACCAGACAATTTTGCCCCTATCTACATAATGGGGAAAAAGTGAAAGGAAAAGTGTTGGAGGCAAATTGACAGCTGCCAGATGTGAACAAGGGGGACTTAAAGAGTGAGAGCGATGGCGCCAAAGAGTATATACCGTACAGTTGCTAAGGTGGGGCCCCGACATTCTCAACACACACGGGGATATGAACACACACACAAAATGCGCCACACACTACCACGTGCTTGAACACATCTACCACCCTCATCACACATTTCACCACACATACACCAACCTCGCCACATAAAAGTCGAAACACAAAAGTCACTGCTCAAAACTCGCCACGCGCAAAATTCGCCATATGCAAAACTCAACACATGCAAAACTAGGCTCACGCAAAACTAGCCACACGTGCAAAACTCACCTCATGGAAAACTCGCCACACGCAAAACTTGCACACGCGGAAAAATTGCCACATGCACAAAAGTTGCAACACATGCAAAAGTTGCCTCACACAAAACTTGCACATACTCAAAACGCACCACACGTAAAATGCGCCACACATAAAACGCGCCACACGCAAAACTCGCCATGCGCAAAACTTGCTGCACACAACTTGCTACACTAACCTGTCACATACAACTCGACACACAAAAAGTTGCTACACGCATGTCGCCACACAAAACTCATCTCACAAAAGCCGCTACATGCATGTCACCACACGCAACTCAACACACACAACTTGACACATGAAACTCGCCCTAAAACACACACAAGTCTGGTATTATCCTTCAAAAATAAAAATCTGATTAATAAGCAGACAAACTACAAGAGCAACAAATGTACCATATAGGAAATACGGCAGCTGTCAGTCACATGACCTGTCTATTATGTGTATGTGTGAGCTAATATATACTGCCAGGGGGGAAGGCTTCCTGTTGGCTGTGGATTTATCAGGCTGCCAATTTAGCTTACAAATACTGAGGTAAAAATACTGACCAAATAACGTGTGAACGAGGTCTAATACAGGAGGAGATGACATGCAGGTATATACTATATACAGGAGCAGATGACACACAGGTATATACTATATACAGGAGGAGATGACTTACAGGTATATACTATATATATAGGAGGAGATGACATACAGGTATATACTATATACAGGAGGAGATGACACACGTATATACTATATACAGGAGGAGATGACATACAGGTATATACTATATAAAAGAGATGACACATAGGTATATAGAGGAGGAGATGACACAGCAGGCATATACTATATACAGGGCAGATGACATACAGGTATATACTATATACAGGAGATGACATGCAGGTATATACTATATATAGGAGGAGATGACATACAGGTATATACTATATACAGAAGAGATGACATACAGGTATACTATATACAGGAGGAGATGACACATAGGTATATTCAATATACAGGAGGAGATGACATACAGCAGGTATATACTATTTACAGGGGAGATGACATACAGGTATATACTATATACAGGGGAGATGACATACAGGTATATACTATATACAGGAGATGACATACAGGTGTATACTATATTTAAAGGGAACCTGTCACCACGTTTTTGGAAGATGGGATAAAAATAGCGTTAAATAGGGGCAGAGGTGGGCGTTACATTAGTGTGTGTGTTATGCGTTTATTACCCACCTAAGTTGCCGAAATAACTTTGCAAAGTCTCCGTTTTCGCCTGTCAATCAGGCTGGTCAGGTCACATGGGCGTGGTGTCTTCACCCAGATTTGGCGTAGTTTTCCGTTGGTGGCGTAGTGGTGTGCGCATGCCCAAAGTCCGGAATCCTCTTCCAGGGGATTTAAAATAGCGCGGTGTTCGTTATTGCATTGGTGATCGGTGGGCGCGGCCATCTTCCTTTGGCCGCGCGTGCGCAGAAGCGGCGCTCTGCTGGCCGCGGCTTCAGGAAAATGGCCGCGGGATGCCGCGCGTGCGCAGATGGATATCGCGGCGGCCATTTTCCTGAAGCCGCGGCCAGCAGAGCGCCGCTTCTGCGCACGCGCGGCCAAAGGAAGATGGCCGCGCCCACCGATCACCAATGCAATAACGAACACCGCGCTATTTTAAATCCCCTGGAAGAGGATTCCGGACTTTGGGCATGCGCACACCACTACGCCACCAACGGAAAACTACGCCAAATCTGGGGGAAGACAACGCCCATGCGACCTGACCAGCCTGATTGACAGGCGAAAACGGAGACTTTGCAAAGTTATTTCGGCAACTTAGGTGGGTAATAAACGCATAACACACACACTAATGTAACGCCCACCTCTGCCCCTATTTAACGCTATTTTTATCCCATCTTCCAAAAACGTGGTGACAGGTTCCCTTTAAGGGAGATGACAAACATATATACTGAGGGGGAAATGAGAGGTGTGAGGTGAAAATGAAAAGGTGTGAGTGCAAAATGAGAGGAGTGAGGGAAAATAGTGGAGTGATCGGAAAATGACAGATGTGAGGTCGAAATGACAAGTGTTAGGGGGAAATGAGGAGTGAGGGGGAAAATGAGACGTGTGAGGGGGAAAATGAAAGATGTGAGGAGGAAAATGAGAGGCGTGATGGGAAAATAAGAGAAGTGAGGTGCTATAACTAATCACAGATATTTAATATGCCCAGGCAACGCCGGGCTCTTCAGCTAGTGTTTCATAATTATTAATGCATATATCAGCTAATGATAGCCATAAATCGTTTAAGATATCAATGGAAATTGGATGCCTGTCACCAGCTTTGAAAGAGCAACGCTTGATCCTCTAAAAATAACTGTATAACTGGGAAAATGCTACAAAGAGGATTCTCACTTGCTATCTTTAAAAAGAAAGATATCCACGCTAATGCTTTAGACATGGCTGAATATGAGGAACCTTTAGCTATTAACGATTGTGCAAAATGTAAAGCAGACTGCACTAGTTTTGAAATAATCAAAACCGTTTCTTTTACGGAAATTGGTCCATTGCCACCATGCAGCTGAATAATCAGCCCATGTTCTAATTGAAATTGACTTTTCGATGTAATACGGGATTATTCCCAAAGATGATTCTGCCAAGCTATCTCTTCTTTTTCTGCTTCTGGGACTAATTGATGAAAATCCGACCACTGATGGCGAGAAAGGGTAGAAGGAATTACATTAAGTCTACTGTTTCTAAATTGATCTTTCAACCAAATATTCTGCTTTAAGCAACATAACACTAAATGCCGTAAAATGTTAGAAGCCCAGTTATTTTTTGAAGATAATGTATTAATTACTAACAGTACACCTTGGTTTGTGGAAGAAAGCAAAATTTGTTTATTCACTAGACAAGAACCCCAAATGACCAAAGCTACTAAAGTGGAAAATAACTCAAGCACAATGGTATTCCTAACAGCTCCTTATAGAGCCAAAAATTCAAGCCATTGACCTGCCGACCAATGGCCATTATAATACACTCCATAACTGACACTAGGTGTTGAGGCACACACTAAAGGTAATGTATCTGCTGAAATAAACTCATCCTGTCAACAGGAACGACCATTAAATTTACATAAAAAATCCAACCAAATTCGCTATATCCTCTTTTACTTCTTTGCATAATCTAATGTGAGACCTAGGAGAGTTATAGCCTTTTGTGGAGTCATAAAGACGTCTAGAAAATACTCGAAATTATTCACAAAGTGAATTTGTATAGACCTAGAAGAGACTGTAACGCCTTTAACAAAACTTTATCTTTAGCTAAAAAACTTTTCAAAAGAACTATAAGTTTTTCTAGCTTATCTTAAGGAAGGCTACACTCCATGACTATACCTAAAAATTCTATTCTATGACAAGGAAAAATTTTTTTTCTCTTTTGCTATAGGGACTCCAAAATACTCAGTTATAGCTAAAAATGTATTCAGTAGTTTAAAACGTCAGATTCTGCTGGCTCAATAAATAAAAAATCATCTAAATAATGTAGGGAGCTACCTAAACCAACTTCATAATCAACTACCCATTGAATAAATGAAGAAAAGGTTTCAAAATAATGACATGAAAGGGAAAATCCCATAGGTAAACACATGTCAAAATAAAATTCCCCTTCAACGAAGAAACCTAAAGACAGTTTAAATCTGACGGATTGACAGGTAACACTACAGTCTAAAAGCTAATTTTATATCAGATTTTGCTAACAGAGCATATTTACCCTGCGATCTAAGTAGATCAATTACCATATAAAAGAAGAATACTTAACAGAACCAACTGATTTACCAATTTCATCATTTATTGATGATCCCTGGAGATGGGACAAATGATGAATTAATCTAAATGATCCAGGATATTTTTTAGGAGGAGATGTAAAAGGGCCAGCTATCCTGTTAGCTAATAATTCCTTTGCAATTTTTTGTTTAGCTGCATCTTTAAATTATTCTAAAGATTTTAAATTTTTGGACCAACAGCAGCCTATCCCTTTACATGACTGAACAAAAACCCATTTAAAAAACCTTCAATAATTAATTGGCTGCTCCGTTTGTCTGGGTACAGATCGAGCCATGGACGCATGTTTTCCAGTTTCACTGGCGTCGAGGCTCTTAAGAACTTGCTCCCTTGTGAAAGGCTGATGTTGCATGTTTTGAGTATTTCTCCTGAAGCATTTTGACATTGGGTGTGTTCCTTCACAGAAAGCACTTTCATGTAGAAAACGACAATTTCCATTTGCAGGCAGTTTAATTGAAGGTGAAACAAACACCTCTTTTATTGATAGATCCTGCAACTTGTTTGGAAGTTATGTGCCTCTGTGGAAGCATCAAATTTAGCCACAAACCGATGTCCATGTCCTTAGAGCCCCATTTCATATTTAAATGAACCGAGACCTTCTGTCTGAATGCGTCATCATATAAATACCACGCCATGCCTTTAATATAGTATCTATATGGTAAAACCAGTCCACGTCATAACTCCGGTGACTTCTCACCTAGAACAGCCGCATAGATTGAGAAAGACTGAATCCAGTTTTTAAAAGACCTGGGAGTGCCTTGTTTTAATTCTTCGCTGTCAATTTTATCATCTCTTTTATCAAATCTATGAGGCTGCTCTTTAGATCCAGGCAAAAGTGTAAATAAATCAATATCTCAAATCAAAACCTCCCCAAATGCTCTCTTTGTAGAGGTGCTCAAATGATAACCAAGTGGGGAAAGCTTGCATACCAATGCCTCTTTTAAATATAACTCTGGTACCCTGAAGTTATTTTTTTCAAGGGAGACAGAGTCATGTTTCCCACAATTATGCATACTACTATAGTCAACACTTTCTCATATATGGCATTTTTGATTAAGGATTTAAAATCTAGGGATGAGAAACAGACAGGTTCACATTGACAATCTCACCCTTCCTGGAGCTCTCCAAGCCCTGTTCAGCAGCTTCAACGTGGCCACTTCTCGAGCCCCCGCTAGGGAGCGAACCTGGCCGATCTGATACTTGAGATCGCAGGTCACTTTCATCCTCAGACCCCGGTCTCCTGTGTAACTAGGAAACTGCAGCGACTTAGGTGCTTTCTTGCAGCTTCTCCTCGGCGTCAGTGGAACCGTTGATTGGTGCATTGTTTCTGGTCCCTGGGCCACCACTGCGCTTATATGGCAGCGACAGCTAGAAGTTCTTAGAGGAGTGCCGGACATTGCGTCACTGCCGGTCACCCTGAAATGACGTTGGCGGTCATGCGATGGTTTCCTGGACTTGCGAGGAGGCGGTGCTGGCTTACAGGTCACAAAGCCGTTTTGGCTGGATGGCAGCGGTGGTGAGTATGGGTCTCTGTTTTTCCTTTTCTTCCACAGGATCCTTGGAGAGTCAGCTTCTGCTGGCGCAGAGAGACATATGACATACTATCCCGAGGTGGTATGGGCCCGTATGACCACCGACGGGATAGTACGTCATCACCGATCAGCTGCGCTCACAGGGGGAGCGTGGCCGATCGGGGCCGGGTGTCAGCTGACTATCGCAGCTGACATCCGGGACTATGTGCCAGGAGCGGTCACAGTCCGCTCCTTGCATATTAACCCCTAGAACACTGGCGGCATAGGGAAGCATCGCGCAGGGAGGGTGCTCCCTGCGTGCTTCCTTGAGACCCTCGGAGCAACACTGCGTTGCTCCCAGGGCCTCCTACCTCCTCCTCCCTGCAGGCCAAGGATCCAAAATGGACGTGGGGCTCCTTCCGGGTCCTGCAGGGAGGTGGCTTGCAAGCGCCTGCTCAGAGCCTCTCTGCAGTGCCAGTCAGATCGCTCTGAGCACTGCAAAGTGTCAAATCAGCGATCTGACAATATATAGTCATGTCGCCCACCCCTGGGGCAATGTTCTAAAGTAAAAAAAATATATACTTACACGTGTAAAAAAAAAAAAATCCTAAATAAAAAAATATATATTGTTCCAATAAATACATTTTTTTTTTTAAAATAAAAAAAAAACAATAAAAGTACACATATTTAGTATGGCCATGTCCTTAACGACCCAACCTATAAAACTGTCCCACTAGTTAAACCCTTCAGTGAACACCATAAAAAAAAATTTAAACATGAGGCAAAAAACAACGCTTTAATATCATACCGCCGAATAAAATGTGGAATAACACGCGATCAAAAAGTGGGATATAAAAAAACATGGTACCGCTGAAAACATCATCTTGTCCCGCAAAAAACGAGCTGTCATCATTAGCGAAAAAATAAAAAGGTTATAGTCCTCAGAATAAAGCGATGCATAAATAATTATTTTTTATATAAAATAATTTTTATCGTATAAAAGTGCCAAAACATTAAAAAATTATATAAATGAGGTATCGCTGTAATCGTACTGACCTGAAAAATAAATCTGCTTTATCAATTTTACCAAACGTGGAACAGTATAAATGCCCCCCCCCCCCCCCAAAAAAAAAGAAATTCATGAATTGCTTGTTTTTGGTCATTCTGCCTCACAAAAATCGGAATAAAAAGTGATAAAAAAAAGCCAAGTGCCCGAAAATGGTACCAATAAAAACGTCAACTCGTACCGCACAAAACAAGACCTCACATGACACTGTGGACCAAAATATGGAAAAATTATAGCTCTCAAAATATGGAGACGCAAAACAATTTTTTGCAATAAAAAGCATCTTTTAGTGTGTGACAGCTGCCAATCATAAAAATCCCCTAAAAAACCTGCTATAAATAGTAAAACAAACCCCCCTTCATTACCCCCTTAGTTAGGGAAAAATAATAAAATAAAAATGTATTTATTTCCATTTTCCCATTGGGGTTAGGGTTGGGGCTAAAGTTAGGATTGGGGCTAAAGTTAGGGTTAGGGCTAAAGTAACGGTTAGGGTTGGGGCTAAAGTTAGGGATAGGGTTTGGATTACATTTACAGTTGGGATTAGGGTTAGGGGTGTGGTTAGGGTTATGGTTGGGATTAGGGTTAGGGGTGTGTTGGAGTTAGGGTTGGGATTAGGGTTAGTGGTGTGTTAGGGTTAGGGGTATGGTTGGGATTAGGGTTAGGGGTGTGTTTGGGTTAGGGTTTCAGTTAGAATTGGGGGGTTTCCACTGTTTAGGCAATTCAGGGGCTCTCCAAACGCGACATAGCGTCCGATCTCAATTCCAGCCAATTTTGCATTGAAAAGTCAAACGGCGCTTCTTCCCTTCCGAGCTCTGCCATGCGCCCAAACAGTAGTTTACCCCCACATATAGGGTATCAGCATACTCAGGACAAATTGCACAACAACTTTTGTGGTCCAATTTCTTCTGTTACCCTTGGGAAAATAAAAAATTGGGGGCGAAAAGATCATTTTTGTGAAAAAATATGATTTTTTATTTTTACGGCTCTACATTATAAACTTCTGTGAAGCACACATCTAGATAAGTTCCTTAGGGGGTCTACTTTTCAAAATGGTGTCACTTGTGGGAGGTTTCAATGTTTAGGCACATCAGGGGCTCTCCAAACGCGACATGGCATCCTATCTCAAGTCCAGTCAATTTTGCATTGGAAAGTCAAATGGCGCTCCTTCCCTTCCGAGCTCTGCCATGCGCCCAAACAGTGGTTTACCCCCACATATAGAGTATCGGTGTACTCATGACAAATTGCACAACAACTTTTGGGGTCCAATTTCTCCTGTTACCCTTGGTAAAATAAAACAAATTGGAGCTGAAGCAAATTTTATGTGAAGAAAAGTTAAATGTTCATATTTTGTTAAACATTCCAAAAATTCCTGTGAAACACCTGAAGGGTTAATGAACTTCTTGAATGTGGTTTTGAGCACCTCGAGGGGTGTAGTTTTTAGAATGGTGTCACACTTGGGTATTTTCTATCATATAGACCCCTCAAAGTGACTTCAAATGTGATGTGGTCCCCCCAAAAAATGGTGTTGTAAAAATGAGAAATTGCTGGTCAACTTTTAACCCTTTATAACTCACTAACAAAAAAAAATGTGGGTTCCAAAATTGTGCTGATGTAAAGTAGACATGTGGGAAATGTTACTTATTAAGTATTTTGTGTGACATAGCTCTGTGATTTAAGGGCATAAAAATTAAAATTTCGAAAATTTTCTAACTTTTTGCCAAATTTCCATTTTTTTCACAAATAAACGCAGGTAATATCAAATAAATTTTACCACTATCATGAAGTACAATATGTCATGAGAAAACAATGTCAGAATCACCAGGATCCGTTGAAGCGTTCCAGAGTTATAACCTCATAAAGGGACAGTGGTCAGAATTGTGAAAATTGGCCCGGTCATTAACGTGCAAACCACCCTTGGGGGTAAAGGGGCTAACTAGAACTATAACCTGCTCCTGAATTCACAGCTGACTGAGAATTGAACTTTTGACCTCAAAGAAAACCATGCCATACACCATAATACAATACACAAAAAGAGGGGTGAGGGTTTGTGTTATCATGAGACCCCCATTCTATTTATGGGGGGCTTTCATTAGCAGCATTCACTGTGAACTATGAAATGATGATAATTTCAGTCAAAATAATGCTTTCTTTTTTTCATGCATCAAAAAAGTCACTGACCCCTCTATTTTTTTTATTGACAGGACAACAATATGCCATGTTTTTACAGACTGTCCAGTAATTTTATATGGGAGCTCTGTAGCAAACACAAGTGTGACTTTATCTGTGAGGTATACTGTATATGATACAGGCCAAGTAACACAATGCATTTTTTAAATTGCTTGTTACTTTTTTCAATAAATTATATAATGCTCAAAAGTGAGCAAATGCTTTAATTGAAAGCTCTGATTATAGTGTGAATTAAGGCGACTTTCACACATCAGGTTTTTGCCATCAGGCACAATCCGGCAAATTTTGAAAAAAACGGATCCTTTTTTTCCCGCCGGATCCGTTTTTTTCTCATAGAGTTGTATTAGCAGCTGATTGCGACAGATGGCTTAACGTTTCATCTGTTTTTTTCCGGATCCGTCGAAAATAACTTTTCCGGCGGCCGGAGAAAACGTCCAGAGGAACGGTTTTTCTGTCCGGCGAAATAATGCACAGCGATGGTTCTGGCCATAAACGGGTGAAACGTGGGGTGAAATGAGTGAATCCGGCGACCGATTCCCTTTTTTTACACTGAGCATGCCCCGTAGCTGCATGTTCCATTCTGGAGTCTCTCACCAGTTATTAGTGCCCGGAAATTAGCTAGTTGGATCCGGCAAAAAAAAAAAAATCGGATCTGTCAGATCAGTTTTTTACAATTTACAACGGATCCGTTTTTTTTCAAAAGTTAACGGATCCAGCATGACGGCGAAAACCTGATGTGTGAAAGCAGCCTAAGTGTTGTGTCCTGAAATGTCCAGTCTTGTAAAGCAAACGTGTGTAGGCTGTAAATGTGAACACGTTCAATGTGTAATGTTGATTAATGTAAGGCTTGTTGAGAAAATATTCATCTTTGGAGAAAGGGGAAATCTGGGATCATGTGAATATTTCAGCCAAAGCGCAAGAATCTGTCAGCATTTATGGTAAACAGAGTCGTCCTTTATAGCAATCTGACATTCCATTTTGGTGGATGTCTGTCATTCTCAGGCACCTTGTAGTTGGCGTGATTTTGAAAATTCATGTCATTGCTGCTGTTCAGCTATAAAGACATCTCCAAGATCCTATCTATCTGTATGTATAGGTCTAGTAAGAATATTAGCAAATACCTCCCATTAGCAATGTAGTATACTTCCTCTGATGTGCCATGGCACTTACCCCATGTGCAGGGCATTGCAGTAGCTTAGATAACAGTGAGACTTTGGGCGGAGGGTGGTGCCAGACACTACTGCATAAAGCCTTTTGCTGCCTTAATCCTCAAACCATTAATGGGGTTTACTTCAGTTAGTATCTGATTTAGGGCAGGCCGTAGATTCTCTCAGCTGAGCGCAATCTGAATATCAAATCAAACTGGGGCATGCAGCGATTATTTTCCTCAGACAGACACTGTCACATGTGCACGGCCCCATAGCATATATATATATATATTGTCTTTGGTCATCTTCTGTGGTCTTACCTATAGGGTTGGGGGGCCCTTTTCCTTGATGGGCATGGTATTGTCCACGTTAGGTTTGCAGAGTTGCACCACATAGCCCCAAGAGCCAGTAGGTCTGAGATTGGCTTATATGCATATCTGTGTATATTGGGCACTATAACATGTACTTATTTTTCAGAGTGGATTGATTCTTGACTGGTTTTAATTATGTTTTAATATTTTGTGTGGTGTACCAATAAAATATACTGTTAAATAATTTTCTATACAATTTTGTGGTGTGCATTTATTGCCGTGGTGCTTTCTCTTTTTTGGCCATTATTTGTCACTGAGCTTGCACCCCTAGTTTTCCTTTTCCTTTGGTATCTTTATATATAGTGGTGCGCTTGGTTTCTCTATAATCATAACAAGTTTACTTAACATGAGCACAATTTTAGAGCCAACATTTTTTTTTTCTTAGGGAGTTATCAGGGTTAAAAGTTGACCAGCAATTTCTCATTTTTACAACACCATTTTTTTTAGGGACCACATCACATTTGAAGTCACTTTGAGGGGTCTATATGATAGAAAATAACCAAGTGTGACACCATTCTAAAAACTGCACCCCTCAAGGTGCTCAAAACCACATTCAAGAAGTTTATTAACCCTTCAGGTGTTTCACAGGAATTTTTGGAATGCTTAAAAAAAATGAACATTTAACTTTCTTTCACAAAAAAATTACTTCAGCTCCAGGAGAAATTGTACCCCAAAAGTTGTTGTACAATTTGTCATGAGTACGCTGATACCCCATATGTAGGGGTAAAGCACAAGTGACTCCATTTTGGGGATCAAAGGGGAACTTATCTAGATGTGTGGTGAGCACTTTGAGTCACTGAATGCTTCACAGAAGTTTATAATGCAGAACCGTAAAAATAAAAAAATCATATTTTTTCACAAAAATGATCTTTTCGCCCCCAATTATTTATTTTCCCAAGGGTAACAGAAGAAATTGGACCCCAAAAGTTGTTCTGCAATTTGTCCTGAGTGCGCTGATACCCCATATGTGGGGGTAAACCACTGTTTGGGTGCATGGCAGAGCTCGGAAGGGAATGAGCGCCTTTTGACTTCTCAGTGCAAAATTGACTGGAATTGAGATAGGACACCATGTCGCGTTTGGAGAGCCCCTGATGTGCCTAAACATTGAAATCCCCCACAAGTGACCCCATATTGGAAACTAGACCTCCTAAGGAACTTATCTAGATGTGTTGTGAGAACTTTGAACCTCCAAGTGTTTCACTACAGTTTATAACGCAGAGCCGTGAAAATAAAAATTCTTTTTTTTCCACAAAAATAATTTTTTTGCCCCCAGTTTTGTATTTTCCCAAGGGTAACAGGGGAAATTGGACCCCAAAAGTTGTTGTCCAATTTGTTCTGAGTACGCTGATGCCCCATATGTTGGGGGAACCACCGTTTGGGCACATGGCAGTGCTCGGAAGGGAAGGAGCGCCGTTTGGAATGCAGACTTAGATGTAATGGTCTGCAGGCGTCACATTGCGTTTGCAAAGCCCCTGATGTAACTAAACAGTGGAAACCCCCCACAAGTGACCCCATATTGGAAACTAGACCCCCCAGGGAACTTATCTAGATGTGTTGTGAGAACTTTGAACCCCCAACTGTTTCACTACAGTTTATAACGCAGAGCCGTGAAAATAAAAAATCCTTTTTTTTTTCACAAAAAATATTTTTTAGCCCCCGGTTTTGTATTTTCCCAAGGGTAACAGGGGATATTGGACCCCAAAAGTTGTTGTCCAATTTGTCCTGTGTATGCTGATACCCCATATGTTGGGGTAAACCCCTGTTTGGGCGCACAGGAGAGCACAGAAGGGAAGGAGCACTGTTTTACTATTTCAAGGCAGAATTGGCTGGGATTGAGATCGGATGCCATGTCGCGTTTGGAGAGCCCCTGATGTGCCTTAACAGTGGAAACCCCCAATTCTAACTGAAACCCTAGCCATAACCCTAACCACACCCCTAACCCGAACATGCCCCTAATCCTAACCACACCCCTAACCCCAACACACCCCTAACCCTAATCCCAACCATAACCCTAACCACACCCCTAACCTTAATCACAACCCTAATCCCAACCGTAAATGTAATCCAAACCCTAACTTTAGCCCCAACCCTAACTTTAGCCCCAACCCTAACCCTTACTTTAGCCCCAACCCTAAATTTAGCCCCAACTCTAACCCTAATGGGAAAATGGAAATAAATACATTTTTTTAATTTTATTATTTTTCCCTAACTAAGGGGGTGATGAAGGGGGGTTTGATTTACATTTATAGCTGTTTTTTTAGCGGATTTTTATGATTGGCAGCTGTCACACTAAAAGATGCTTTTTATTGCAAAAAATAGTTTTTGCGTCACCACATTTTGAGAGCTATAATTTTTCCATATTTTGGTCCACAGAGTCATGTGAGGTCTTGTTTTTTGCGGGACGAGTTGACGTTTGTATTAGTACCATTTTCGGGCACGTGACATTTTTTCATGGCTTTTTATTCCGATTTTTGTGAGGCAGAATGACCAAAAACCAGCTATTCATGAATTTCTTTTGGGTGGGGCGTTTATACCGTTCCACGTTTGGTAAAATTGATAAAGCAGTTTTATTCTTCAGGTCAGTACGATTACAGCGATACCTCATTTATATAATTTTTTTATGTTTTGGCGCTTTTATATGATAAAAACTATTTTATGTAAAAAAAATTATTTTTGCATCGCTTTATTCTAAGGACTATAACTTTTTTATTTTTTCGCTGATGACGCTGTATGGCAGCTCGTTTTTTATGGGACAAGATGACGTTTTCAGCGGTTCCATGGTTATTTGTACCCGTCTTTTTGATTGCATGTTATTCCACTTTTTGTTTGGCAGTATGATAATAAGGCATTGTTTTTTGCGTCGTTTTTTTTTTTTTTTACGGTGTTCACTGAAGGGGTTAACTAGTATGACAGTTTTATAGGTCTGGTCGTTACGGATGTGGCGATACTAAATATGTGTACTTTTATTGTTTTTTTTATTTAGATAAAGAAATGTATTTATTGGAACAATATTTTTTTTTCTTTATTTCGGAATTTTTTTTTTACACATGTAAATATTTTTTTTTTTACTTTATAACATTGCCCCAGGTGGGGACATCACAGTATAGTGTCAGATCGCTGATCTGACACTTTGCAGTGCACTGTGTCAGATCAGCGATCTGACAGGCACTGCAGGGAGGTTTGCAAGCCACCTCCCTGCAGAACCCGGAGTGGTGGCCTACTTGTCTTTGGGATGTATAGTTACGGTATTTTATTTGTATATCTTGCTGAGAAGCTTGGGTTCCTATTACCATACTGCTGAAATGACAAATGTGCCTTTTGTAGGCTGTTCTCATGTATGTTTCACTTTTTTCCATATTGTTACATTTATATTATAATAACATAAATAAATAATTGCTCTTAACACAGATCCTTGTTTTATTCCACTGATTACATTACTTCATTTTTAAGGGTTTGCCATTTACAAGACCCTTTGTTCAGTCACTTAACCAACTCTTTACTCATATACAGTGGGAGAAATAAGTATTTGATCCCTTACTGACTTTGTAAGTTTGCCAACTGACAAAGACATGAACAGTCTATAATTTTAAGAGTAGGTTAATTTTAACATTGAGAGATAGAATATTAAAATAAAATCCAGAAAATCACATTGTATAAATTATATAAATTTGCATTTTGCAGTGAGAAATAAGTATTTGAAACCTCTGGGAAACAAGACTTAATACTTTTGGGCAAAACCCTTGTTGGCAAGCACAGCAGTCAGATGTTTTTTGTAGTTGAAGATGAGGTTTGCGCACATGTCAGGAGGAATTTTGGGCCACTCTTTGCAGATCATTTCTAAATCATTAACATTTTGAGGCTGTCGCTTGGCAACTCAGAGCTTCAACTCACTCCATAAGTTTTCTATGGGATTAAGGTCTGGAGACTGGCTAGTCCACTCCATGACCTTAATGTGCTTCTTTTTGAGCAACTCTTTTGTTGCCTTTGCTGTATGTTTTGGGTCATTGTCTTGCTGGAAGACCCAGCCACGACCCATTTTTAATGTCCTGGCGGAGGGAAGGTGGTTGTCACTCAGGATTTTATGGTACATGGCTTCATCCATTCTCCCATTGATGCGATGAAGTAGCCCTGTGCCTTTAGCAGAGAAACACCCCCAAGGCATAATGTTTGCACCTCCATGCTTGACAGTGGGGGCTGTGTTCTTTGGGTCACAGGCAGCATTTCTCTTCTTCCAAACACGGCGAGTTGAGTTAATGCCAAAGACCCTCAATTTTTGTCTCATCTGACTACAGCACCTTCTCCCAATCACTCACAGAATCATCCAAGTGTTCATGGGCAAACTTCAGATGGACCTGCACATGTACCTTCTTGAGCAGGGAGACCTTTTGGGCACTGCAGGATTTTAAACCTTTACGGCATAAAGTGTTAGCAATGGTTTTCTTGGTGACTGTGATCTCAGCTGTCTTGAGATCATTAACAAGTTCCCCCCGTATAGTTTTAGGTTGATCTCTCACCTTCCTTAGAGTCAAGGATACCCCACGAGGTGAGATTTTGCATGGTGTCCCAGATTGATGTCGATTGACAGTCATTTTGTATGTCTTCCATTTTCTTACTATTGCACCAACAGTTGTCTCCTTCTCACCCAGCGTCTTATGGTTTTGTAGCCCATTCCAGCTTTGTGCAGATCTATGATCTTGTCCCTTACATCCTTAGAAAGCTCTTTGATCTTGCCCATGTTGTAGAGGTTAGAGTCTGACTGATTAATTGAGTCTGTGGACAGGAGTCTTTCATAAAGGTGACTATGTAAGACAGCTGCCTGTAATGCAGATAACGAGTTGATTAGGAACGTCTACCTGGTCTGTAGGAGCCAGAACTCTTAATGGTTGGTAGGGGATCAAATACTTATTTCTCACTGCAAAATTCAAATTAATTTATACAATGTAATTTTCTGGATTTTATTTTTGATATTCTATCTCTCAATGTTAAAATTAACCTACCCTTAAAATTATAGACTGTTCATGTCTTTGTCAGTGGGCAAACTTACAAAATCAGCAAGGGATCAGATACTTATTTCCCCCACTGTACATACACTTTTCCTTAGTCCTTGCATCGCACGCTTTAGTATAATACTGTTGTGTGGTACAGGATCAAATGCTTTTACGAAATCTACATTTACGACATGAGCTGCCAACATCCAGATTTGCACTTTCCTGCTTTGGAAAAGTCGAGCATATCGATTAAGCATGACCTGTATGGAATCCATGCTCGTTATGAGTTACTAATAAATGTTTTCATGTAGAGTTCAGGCTTGCCCATCAGTAATTATTTGGTTCTGTGATATTAAATAAAAGTCCACCATCATATCTGAAAATGAAAATAGAGCATTGCCATTTTGTGCGGGGCTAGGAGATTAGAGGAGATCTCTAACCTGGATTAAAGGAGGGCGGTAAAGGGTAGATTCTGAATCCAAGTTTTATCAGCTGGAGATATGGCCTGATCCTGCTTGCTAGAATGGCATTGAACAATCCACCATAGTTATGAAGTAGTGTAAGTACGTGGTGTTCTACCTTAGAATTTGTTAAGATCTATAGAAACTGTGACAATAAGTTATTGGCTGAAGAATTTGCAAGGCATGCATTGGGCCCAGTTTAGGAAACTAACTTCCCTAATTCTTCTGGAGTTTCCCCGATTCAATCTTCTCTGGGCCATAATCTCAACTTCTACTATGTGTAACTGAGCCAGATCAGCTAGAAACCTTTGCCGGGTGCACACAATCCAGAAGTAGCAGTGCTTTGGATGCTGTGCATGTTCGCTGCACACAAAGCGCTGACGGCTATTGAACACAGGTGAATCCGCATGTGTTCATTGAACCGTGCGAATTCACCACGTCCAATACATTGTATGGGTGAGATTTCTGTTGCATAGACTAGAGTCTCCACAAGAGAAATGGACATACTGCGGTCTGGAAAGATGCTCCGCATGTCCGTCTCCACAGGTGATCTGCGGGCGTCTCTGGACACATATTGGGCATGGTATCTCTTGAAATCCCATGCACTATGTTGTAACATCAGGCCGCTGAGGGTTGGACGCTACATAAGTACACAGCGTCCAATCCGCAGCGTTTACTGATTGTGTCAATGTACCCTTATAGTTTTGATTCTCTCCTGTATGTGGCAGAATACTAGGCCATACATATAGCAGATGTTTTACTTTTTTACTGTTATGCGATATTAAAGTCACCTCACCGAAAACTGAACTATGATTGCTGGAACACTACTCACTCATTTAATCCTGCTTGTAATTACTAGCATTTCTCAAACAGCAGTCACATTGGAAGTTGTTTTTTATCCGTTCTCATGCTGTATTTCCTCCTCCATCACAGTATTAACTATTGTCAATTTTCCTTCTTTTTCAAAATAAAAAGAATTTAAATGAAATATCAACCGGTTTTTGGTATGTACTCTTAGGACAGCATAATGTAGGGACTGAGGCACATATTTCAGCGATTTGTCACTTATTAGGCCGTGTTCTGTTGTTTCCATACAATGAATGTTTTATCACCAGGAAATTATCACCATCATGTCAAGTGGTCCGACCATGCTCCCTCTGATAAGCAGCTTACTGTCAATAGACAATGTACATAAAGACTTATATATGAACAACATCCAATAGTGGACTTGCCACCTCCAAATATACTAAATATACCAAAAACACACCCAAATAATAAGAGGTGAAAAAGAGGCATAAGCAATTAAATTTAAGACATGATACTTTTATTGGACAAAAAACATAATATTTAAAAACACAAAACAAGGAGATTCAAACAGAATACTGATGAAACATACAACAAAAAAGAAGAAAAAAAGGACACAACTGCATGGCACTATAACACCTTCTTAGGATTAATTAGTATTTATGGGAACCAGCCCTAAAAAATACATATACATAGATATAAAGTGGCACATGCACACTAGAGAGTTTTTGACTGAAAAAAACGCATCATTATAATGCCAATAGCACCCAATGACTAACTTGCAGTTTAGTATCTATCAGATTACAAGCTACAAAGTGCCTAGTGCTACAATGTTACATTACTCAAAAAGGTATTATTGTTTCGTATAATTACAATGATGATCTAAACTATAATGATATAAAAAATACCAAGATGTCTGCACTACTTAGGCTAAACTACAAATGCTCAGTGCAAAAATAAATAACAAATGCAATCCCAAGTAGTAGCAGTTTACAAAGTGCTTAATGCTGCATTATTGCGGTAATTTAAACAGAATCATTAACATAGTGATCTAAGTAAGCTCTCAAAAAGACAAAGTGTCAATGTGCCTATACCGCCTCAAAACACCTGAAGGTGTCTAGTGCAAGAGGTAGCTAATAATGAAATAGAAAATTGCAACAGCAGAGAACCTATTGTACTCACATATATATGTGCCTTTCTTTGTATGTCCATCAGTGAAGTAGTAGTGTAAACTGCTACTACTTGGGATTGCATTTGTTATTTATTTTTGCACTGAGTATTTGTAGTTTAGCCTAAGTAGTGCAGACATCTTGGTATTTTTTATATCATTATAGTTTAGATCATCATTGTAATTATACGAAACAATAATACCTTTTTGAGTAATGTAACATTGTAGCACTAGGCACTTTGTAGCTTGTAATCTGATAGATACTAAACTGCAAGTTAGTCATTGGGTGCTATTGGCATTATAATGATGCGTTTTTTTCAGTCAAAAACTCTCTAGTGTGCATGTGCCACTTTATATCTATGTATATGTATTTTTTAGGGCTGGTTCCCATAAATACTAATTAATCCTAAGAAGGTGTTATAGTGCCATGCAGTTGTGTCCTTTTTTTCTTCTTTTTTGTTGTATGTTTCATCAGTATTCTGTTTGAATCTCCTTGTTTTGTGTTTTTAAATATTATGTTTTTTGTCCAATAAAAGTATCATGTCTTAAATTTAATTGCTTATGCCTCTTTTTCACCTCTTATTATTTGGGTGTGTTTTTGGTATATTTAATGTACATAAAGAGCCTGGTGTGGGTGGGAGCTAGCTTTCTCATCTCCGCTACATGCTATATCTGAAAACACTGATTATATCACAACTGCTGCTCCCAGTAAACTAAGTGATACATCACTGGAATCAGGAACTCTTTGCCTATAATATGCTGCATTCAGATGAGGTAGCAAAAACCTGGTGACCGATCCCCTTAAAGAAAAGCCTTTCAAGTTAGTAGAGATGAGCAAATAAATTCTCAAGTCTGTGGTCCAATAGACCAGTCAGTAGTCCGTGACTGCTGGGTGGGAGCACTGCAAACCAACTCCTACCTGAAACAGAGTAATCTATTTCAAGTGTTTATTTCTGTTAATGTTGATGATTATGGCTTACAGCCAATGAAAACCCAAAAGTCGTTGTCTCAGTAAATTGGAATACTTTATAACACCAACTTAAAAAAATTATTTTAAAATCCAAAATGTCCTGAAATGTATGCTTCGTAAATGCACTCAATACTTGGTCAGGGCTCCTTTTGCATCAATTACTGCATAAATGCAGCGTGGCATGGAGGCGATCAGCCTGTGGCACTGCTGAGATGTTATGGAAGCCCAGGTTGCTTTGATAGCAGCCTTCAGCTCATCTGTATTGTTGGGTCTGGTGTCTGTCATCTTCCTGTTGGCAATACCCCATACATTCTCTATGGGGTTAAGGTCAGGCGAGTTTGCTTACCAATCAAACACTGTGATTCTGTTGTTTTTAAACCAGGTATTGGTACTTTTGGCAGTGTGGTCAGGTACCAAGTCCTGCTGGAAAATGAAATTTCCATCTCCAAAAAGCTTGTTGGCAGAAGGAAGCATGAAGTGCTCTAAAATTTCCTGGTAGACGGCTGCGCTGACTTTGGTCTTGATAAAACACAGTGGACCTACACCAGCAGATGACATGGCTCCCCAAACCATCACTGATTGTGGAAGCTTCACACTAGACCTCAAGTAGCTTGGATTGTGGCCTCTCCACTCTTCCTCCAGACTCTGGGACCTTGATTTCCACATGAAATGCAAAATTTACTTTCATCTGAAAACAACACCTTGGACCACTGAGCACAAGTCCAGTTCTTTTTGTCCTTGGCCCTGGTAAGACGCTTCTGGCGTTGTCTATTGGTCATGAGTGGCTTGACACAAGGAATGCGACACTTGTAGCCCATGTCCTGGATACCTCTGTGTGTGGTGGCTCTTGAGGCAATGACTCCAGCAGCAGTCCACTCCTTGTGAATCTCCTCCAAATTTTTGAATGGCTTTTTCTTAACAATTCTTTCAAGGCTGTCATTATCCCGGTTGCTTGTGCACCTTTTTCCACCACACTTTTTCCTTCCACTCAACTTTCCATTAATATGCTTGGATACAGCACTCTGTGAACAGCCAGCTTCTTTAGCAGTGGCCTTTTGTGGCTTACCCTCCTAGTGGAGTGTGTCAGTGACTGCCTTCTGGACATCTGTCAAGTCAGCAGTCTTACCCATGATTGTGGAGCCTACTGAAACAGACTAAGGGACCTTTTTAAACGCTTAGGAAACCTTTGCAGGTGTTTTTTGTTAATTATTCTAATTTACTGAGATAATGACTTTCGGGTTTTCATTGTCTGTAAGCCATAATCATCAACATTAACAGAAATAAACACTTAAAATAGATCACTCTGTTTGTAATGACTCTATATAATATATGAGTTTCACATTTTGTTTTGAAGAACTGAAATAAATTAACTTTTGATGATATTTTAATTTTGTGAGAAGCACCTGTATGTAGCTTAGTGACTACATGCAATGTTTCCTATAGTATACGTTGGCTCATTGGTTAGTACTGCAGCTTTGCAGCGCTGGAGTCCGGGGTTCAAATCCCACCAATGACAACATCTGCATGGAGTTTGTATGTTCTCCCCGTGTTTATGTGGGTTTCCTCTGGGTTCTCCGATTTCCTCCCACACTCCAAAGACATACTGATAGGGAATTTAGTTGTGAGCCCCATTGGGGACAGCGATGATAATGTGTGCAAACTGTAAAGCGCTGCGGAATATGTTAGCACTATATAAAAATAAAGATTATTATTATATCTACAGTGCAGAATACTTGGTTTTAGCCTTTAATCTTAATGTGAATGAGGGTGACATGATGTGTGGATTGGCGTCTTTGTGTGTTGCCTTGCTGTTCACCCATGCTTCTTTATCACAAGAAAGTAAGGTCATTGTAATGAGCTGGTGATATCTTGGCCTGGATCATGTGCACATGGCCTCTGTCCTATAGAAGTAAAAGGTCATGTACGAGTGTCAGCTGATCCGGATAATAGGTAGCACTAAATGAGCTCTGCTATGTGTGTGGTTTAATGATTAAGCTCCATGTCATGCTTTAAACTCTGTATAATTGAGCACATGTTTAGTTAGATTTCAATTTTGTATTTTCCATATTAGCTCTTAAAGGAGATATCCGTACACAGTATAACAAATAAATGTTTGATTTGTAGGGGTTTAATCCCTGGAAACCCCTCCGATCCTGAGAACGGGACCCCAAAGACTTGTATAACTAAAGCATGTTGTTACCACTGCTCCATTAACCTCTATACATCTATGGGAGCCATAGTAGACATGTACAGATATAAAAGGGACATGTTCCCAATTTCAGGGGTTAGACGCCCACCACTCATACATTTATTAAATATCCTGTATATAGGGGATATCTTCCTTATAACAATTTATGCAATTGTAATAATGTAATTGTAATTTTTACATTCTTTATAATTATATGTAACAATTTAGTGAGCTTTTCTACACTTATTGTCCAGATGAATACAACAAGGGCATATAACATTGACATTTTCTTTTTTTTTTAAGGGAAGAGAACTCATCAAGTTAAGTGAACTAAAATCAGAGGTGTCTCCTCGAATATCGGCAGAGGATCTGATAGACCTTTGTGAACTGACTGTGTCTAGTCATGTAAAGGGGCTTACCAAAAAGACCAAGTCCAGCAAGCCCAAATTACTTGTGGTTGACATTCGCAACAGTGAAGAGTATCCTTTTGTGCCGTGTGTGCGTAAGTAATTCTTATGATCTACTGCTGGAAGTCTAAACTGAGTCCATACCAAGATAAGACATCGATCCCTTCCTTTACAATATTAATCTGCTCCTCTGGGAAATATGCAAATTGTCTCTTCAGAGAGGAAGAGGACTAGAACTCTAGTGCCAGCTGTTGGAAGTAGCAACCCTAACAGTCGATGTGAATACTTTTCTGCCCAATGATGACAGAAGTATTCTAGGAGTGACAGTCAATGTCGTCCCTTTAACGAGCCTTGTCACATGACTTAGGATAAAAGCCAAACCAGAATCTCAGTGGAGGAGCATTGCTGCTTTAAGTCTCCTCACCTCGACATGCTTAACATGTCACTCTCCGCAAGGAGAAACTATGCTTCTTGGATCCCGGTCAGACGCCTCTCAATCAGCCAAACCAGATCTCCACTTTGCACTGACGAGGGGCAGTGCCCCGAAACACAGTGTCTGCAAATTGAGATTCTGGTTTGGCTTTTATCCTAAGTCATGTGACAAGGCTCGTTAAAGGGTCGACATTGACTGTTAGGATTGCTACTTGCACAAGGCTCTGACCTAGCCCCTGTGTTGTTCAACATTTTTATAAATGATCTAGATAAGGGAACTTTTTGCAGACGATGCAGGGATAGCTAAGACAAAGAAGACAAAGGATTCTGAAGTATCTAGATAAGCTTGAACAATGGGCAGCGACTAATAGAATGGTATTTAACGGGGAGAAATGCAAGATTGTACATCTGGGCAAGAAAAACGAAAGTTACATCTACAGAATGAAAGGAATAGAACTAAGGAACAGCACATGTGACAAAGACTTGGGTATACTAATAAATCACAGACTGCACATGAGTCAATAGTGTGATGCAGCAGCAAAAAAAGGCAAACACAGTTCTAGGATGTATTAAGAGAAGCATAGAGTCTAGATCATGTGAAGTAATTATCCCCCTGTGCTCCTCCCCGGTCAGACTTTATCTGGATTACTGTGTCCAGTTCTGGGCACCACTTTAAAAAAAAAGACATTGAAAAACTGGAGCAAGTTCAGAGAATAGTTACCAGGATGGTGAGCGGACAGCAGAGTATGTCCTACGAGGAACGGTTAAAGGATCTGGGACTGTTAAGTTTGCAAAAAAGAAGGCTAAAAGGAGACTTAATAGCTGTCTACAAATATCTTAAGTGATGTTACAGTATAGAGGGATTGTCCTTATTATCATTTGGACATGGAGACACGAGAAGCAATGTCATGAAACTGAAAGGGTGAAGCTACAAATTAGATATTAGAAAAAAGCTTCAATGGAAGTCTTCAAACAGAGTCTGGACAGACATCTGTCTGAAATGGTTTAGTTAATTCTGCATTGTGGAGGGAGTTGGACACGATGACCCTTAAGGTTTCTTTCCAACTCTAACATTCTATGATTCTATGAATCAGGATGTTCGTTAGGATGATCATACAGGAGCAGGAGCTGTGCAACCAGCAGCAGGAGAAGGTTTACAGCAGATCCTGTCTGTTTAGCCCCTAAGCTAATGTGGTATCTTAAGTTTTTGACAGAGATGGGGCCCCAAGACGCTTTGTAGTTTGTGAGATTTTAGGGCACCAGGTATAACGTAAGTATTTCCCCTATTAGCCCATGGACGATTAGGCTATCATAGACAAAAAAAACTAAAATGCAATAGTGCTTTGTGGTCTAGGACCATAATTTGAATTTCTGTCCACCCTTGCTGTGTCAGTGTGTGCACGAGTACTCAGTACATTTGTGTTCATGCCCCCATCACCTTCCCCTGGTTTGTACACATTATCTAATCGGCTTTCACCAGACAAATTTTAAAAACATACAATGTGAATACTTCTCTGCCCAATGATGACAAAAGTATTCTAGGAGTGATACCTTTATTGGCTAACCAGAAAATAATATGTTTGCAAACTTTCAGTGCGCAGTGGCTCCTTCTTCAGGCGTGATTACAAATAGATTAATAAGAAAAAAGCACAACATTTAAAGGTACCTTCACACTAAACGATATCGCTAACGATCCGTGACGTTGCAGCGTCCTGGCTAGCGATATCGTTTAGTTTGACACGCAGCAGCGATCAGGATCCTGCTGTGATATCGGTGGTCGTTGAACAAAGTTCAGAACTTTATTTGGTCGTCAGATCGGCGTGTATCGTTGTGTTTGACACCAAAAGCAACGATACCAGCGATGTTTTACACTGGTAACCAGGGTAAACATCGGGTTACTAAGCGCAGGGCCGCGCTTAGTAACCCGATGTTTACCCTGGTTACCAGCGTAAAATGTAAAAAAAACAAACAGTACATACTCACCTTCGCGTCCCCCGGCGTCCACTTCCCACACTGACTGAGCCCCGTAAAGTGAAAGTGAAAGTACAGCACAGCGGTGACGTCACCGCTCTGCTGTTAGGGCCGGCGCTCAGTCAGTGCAGGAAGCAGACGCCTGGGGACGCGAATGTAAGTATGTACTGTTTGTTTTTTTTACATTTTACGCTGGTAACCAGGGTAAACATCGGGTTACTAAGCGCGGCCCTGCGCTTAGTAACCCGATGTTTACCCTGGTTACCCGGGGACCTCGGCATCGTTGGTTGCTGGAGAGCGGTCTGTGTGACAGCTCTCCAGCGATCAAACAGCGACGCTGCAGCGATCGGCATCGTTGTCGCTATCGCTGCAGCGTCGCTTAATGTGAAGGTACCTTAAGGAATACTACAGTAGAACATTTGTTCAGGGGGTGGTAGGTGTGATGCCTCCTAAAGATAAGCCAAGGAAATCAAATTAGGCATTTTCTTACAAATGGAGAGGCAGTGGGAATAATGTTATTTGTTATCTGGAGTCCCTTTGGTGGAGGTGTGAATTGTATCCATGTAGTGAGTCATAAATCCATGTGTTAAATTGAGTCCTAGTGTCAATGAATTGAACATCTTCATTAGTTTGTATTCCCAAATGTTCCTTTCCCTGTGGACCTTAAAATGGCCTTTTAGCATTAAGACTTTTAAATCTCTCATATTGTGTCCAGGTCCAGAGAAATGTTTTCCCACTGGTGTGTCCATTTCATTCCTGATTGTGTGTCTGTGTAGATTCATCCTAGTTTGTAGTTTTTGCCTTGTTTCCCCAATATAGATACTTCCAAGGTACCTCTTACATTGTATCATGTACACCACATTGGAGGATGTACATGAAAAGGAACCCGTGACCTTATAGTCCTGATGTGTGTTTGGTACGCTGACTATATTTGTTGGTAATATGTGAGTACAAGTTTTGCATTTTTTGTTACGTGAGAATGTGCCAGTCACTGATGGTAATGATAGGACACTTCTGTCAAGGAGATTCCTTAAGATAGGGGGCTGTTTATAGGTGAGAAGTGGTAGTTCTGGGAATATGTCTTTTAATTTGTGGTCTCTGTTGAATATGGGTTGGAGATCAGCACCAATTTTCCTTAGGATGCTCATGTGGGGGTTGTATGTGACCATAAGAGGTACCCTGTTGTTATCCTCTCTCAGTTTGTAATCCAGGAGGCTGTTTCTTGGGATCCTTGTAGCCCTGTGGATCTGTTCATCTATTACCAGTGGATGGTATCCTTGTTGTAGGAATGTATTCCTCAGTGATCGCAGCTGTAGTTCCCTGTCTTTACTGTCTGAACAGATCCGTATATATCTCAGAGCTTGACTGTAGATGATGGATTTTTTTGTGTGTCTTGGATGAAAGCTGTTCCATCTAAGATAAGCCAGACGTCCTGTGGACTTGTGGTAAATCGATGTTTGTATGGCATTGTCCTTGATGTGTATGGTCATGTCCAGAAAATGTATTTGGGTCTTTGAAAAGTTGAGGGTGAGCTTGATGGTTGGGTGCTACTTGTTGAAGTTATTGTGGAAGGTGAGTAGATCATCTTTTGAGCCTGTCCAGATTATTAGCAGATCATCAATGTAACGGAAGTATGCAAGAGGTTTAACAGAGCAAAATAACAAAAATTCTTCTTCTAGTTTCACCATAAATAAGTTAGCATATTGTGGGGACATTTTGCTTCCCATGGCGCTGCCCATACACTGTTGTATAAACTGTTCCCAAAAGAAAAATAGTTGTGATGGAGCACAAACCTGATAAATTGCAATTGATAAACTGAGGACTTTGAACACCTTATAAGAGCCATTGTATTGTTGGAGCTGATGTGTCAACCATTCTCTGATGAGCATATATACGCATCACACAGTATTTTCTGGCTGCATATCAAGTTGCGTTTTTGCGTTACCTAAACAGGACATGTCATTTACTATTATACATGAGGCTGCCTCAGACTTACTGGGTATTGTGATTGTTGTAACGGGGACCCTTTAGGCCCATCCCCTAGCTGTTCCCTCTTTCCATTTTTTAGGTACTCACATGATAACAAGATACTAATCTATTATTCTATATACTATGTCTGTCCCATACCCTGTTAAATGACAGGTTTATATCGTTGCCCTCTTGTTTTATAATGTGTTATGTAATATGTGGAGAAATTTACACCAATATGTCTTGTTTATGTGACTGTAAATAAAGAATTTTGTATTTGTTATAAACAAGGTTGAGAATTTATTCAAGATAGTATCCACATTTTTTCTACCGGGAATTTAAGCTCCCAAATGTTATTTATTGCTATCTGAGTTTTAAAAACAGTCAGCCGCTTGTGCTGAACCGCCTGCATCTATTTTGAGGCCTAGTTGGCAGGTAGTCAGGTGAATCACTAAAGTTAGAGCCCATCCTTACTAGGTACACCTTGTTGTGGTTGGGATAGCTGTTACTCTTTTTTATAAAAAAAAAATAAACACGTACCCTATGTTATTTACATGTGATACTATTTATTTACTTGCAGATGTATTTCTGTACATTGTTTTTGTTAAACCAAAACCAAACCAAAATCGTGTAGCAATTGGTCTTCGTGGTGAGCGAAACTTTGGCCTGCTAGCAACCAGTCATGCATGTGGTCTTCACCATTGATGTTTATACTAGGAGAGTGGGGCCATAACAATTACAGTTAAGTTTAACTAAAAAAAAAAGTTACCTCCCCAAAAAAACAAGAAAAACACACATTCTATTTACTTTATAGATTAAGATGCGTGACATGAAAAGGTAATGCATGTGGCATAATTGCTGTGTGATATATTTTTTTTCAATGGCCCCAATGTATGCCACGTACGTCTCGCAAAAAAAGTAAAGAGATCCAAGTTGTTGAAAAAATTTGTGTTGTTGTAAGTATGTTTTGTGCTCACTATATTGTAAAGATAAAGCCTTAAGGGTAAAGTGTGCTCGATGCACCTGGCTTGATAAGTATTATCCAGTCCTGTTAATCCTCAATGTAGTATAATCACCTTCTTCGTACTGTCCTTCTACAGGAGCTTTAGTGTAATTGCAACCGCCTTGCATTACATTGTAAGTTTTTTAATTATATCCCTAGAAAGCACTAAAGTATTATCAAGTATTTTATTGCTTGAGAAATCAATCCCCTTTAAGCAATTCCAACTAGCTAATCAGGGCATGATTACACATGGACATGAACCAGCAGTGTATTAAGTTGTCGCAATGCATACATTAAAGGAAGAAAATCAAAGACTTGTCTGTTTGAGTCCAGAGTATTTGCTTGTGATTAAGGAAGCAAGCTTTTCATTGTAAGAGCTGAAAGAATGAAAAATATTCACTATAAATTAAAAGAATCTACAATGGCAAATTATTTTTTTTTATCTTGAGTTCTAATGTGCTTATACTATGGATGTGCAACTGGTGTAGAAGTATCAGTACTGTGACCACGGTCATGCAAAAAAAAAAACTGTGTGAGGGCAACACTGAAAAAAAGAATGTTGATTTTCCAAAAGTACTTGTGCCCAAAAACACCCACATGCTCAAAATCAGATTCATATATAGGTAATACAGTTATATTAATTGAAATGTAATTAAATGCAAAAATGAAATGATAAGAATAATAATAAAACTGAAATGATCATTTTCCACCCAAAAATGTTATGAGAAAAAAGGAAAAAGTCAGCTCACCACCATGTTCTGTGTTCAGTTCTCACTTGCATCCCGACACTTCGCAAGGATGAGGGTGAAGCAGCCAAAGCAAGTCCAAAAATATAGAATGTGTCCAGTGGGTAGCGAAGGGTAAAGAAATACTTTTAATTCAAAGTATTTAAAAAATCCATACAATTGATATCCTGCACATGATACACACTGGCTCAGAACCTAGATTGATCGACGTGTTTCGACATGAAGTCTTAGTCGATCTATCTAGCTCTGAGCCAGTGTGTATCATGTGCAGGATATCAGTTGTATGGCTTTTTTAAAGGGAACCTGTCACCCCCAAAATCAAAGGTGAGCTAAGCCCACCGGCATCAGGGGCTTATCTACAGCATTCTGGAACGTTGTAGATAAGCCCCCGATGTATCCTGAAAGATGAGAAAAAAAGGTTAGATTATACTCACCCAGGGGCGGTCCGGGTCCGGTCCGATGGGCGTCGTGGTCCGGGTCCCTAGCCTCCCATCTTCTTACGATGACGTCCTCTTCTTGTCTTCACCCTGCGGCTCCGGCACATGCGTACTTTGTCTGCCCTGTTGAGGGCAGAACAAAGTACTGCAGTGCACAGGTGTCGGGAAAGGTCAGAGAGGCCCAGCACCTGCGCACTGCAGTACTTTGCTCTGCCCTCAACAGGGCAGACAAAGTATGCCTGCACCGGAGCCGCAGCGTGAAGGCAAGAAGAGGACGTCATCGTAAGAAGATGGGAGGCCCCGGACCGCGATGCCCATTGGATTGGACTGCCCGCCCAGGTGAGTATAATCTAACCTCTTTTTGTCATCTACCTTGGCTGAACTGCTGAACCTAGTGATTGGCTGCAGTGGTAATGTGTGTTGTCAACGTGACTGTAGCAGCGGAGGAGAGCTGGCGCTGGACCCAGGGAAGGGTGAGTGCTATCTGAGGTTTTATTCTACACAGTCAATGTTTGGGGTCCACTTTTCTAAAAGATGAAAACCCCTGAAATTGCCCCTTTACAATTCCTACTGTCATGTTCTGTATTGAAACATAGTGTTAGTGATGTTAATGTGCCCAGAGGAGAGAAGCACTGGTTATCCATAAAGAGATCAAATGAGTAAAGGTACCGTCACACTAAGCAACGTCGCCAGCGATCTGTGACGTTGCAGCGTCCTAGGGAGCGATATCGCTGTATTTGACACGCAGCAGCGATCAGAATCCCGCTGTGAAATTGCTGGTCGCTGCTAGAAGGTCTGCACATTATTTGGTCGCTAGGTCGCCGTGTATCGCCGTGTTTGACAGCAAAAGCAACCATACCAGCGATATTTTACACTGGTAACCAGGGTAAACATCGGGTTACTAAGCGCAGGGCCGCGCTTAGTAACCCGATGTTTACCCTGGTTACCAGCGTAAAAGTTAAAAAAACAAACAGCACATACTCACCAGCGCGTCCCCCAGCCTCTGCTTCCTGACACTGACTGAGCGCCGGCCCTAAACTGAAAGTGAAAGCACAGCGGTGACGTCACCGCTGTGCTGTTAGGGCCGGAGCTCAGTCAGTGTCAGGAAGCAGAGGCTGGGGGACGCGCTGGTGAGTATGTACTGTTTGTTTTTTTAACTTTTACGCTGGTAACCAGGGTAAACATCGGGTTACTAAGCGCGGCCCTGCGCTTAGCAACCCGATGCTTACCCTGGTTACCCGGGGACCTCGGCATCGTTGGTCGCTGGAGAGCGGTCTGTGTGACAGCTCTCCAGCGACCAAACAGCGACGCTGCAGCGATCGGCATCGCTGTCGCTATCGCTGCAGCGTCGCTTAATGTGACGGTACCTTTAGAGGCATTGCTGCAGGGGAGAAAAAATATATGAATTAGCTCTCAAAGAGCAAACAAAACTATCTTGCAAGAATCATCTAAAAGAGTTATCCCTGGTCATGTTGCAAGGCTCATTAAAGGGTCAGACATTTACTTGAAAGGTAGATTCCTTTCCTTGGTATACATCCAATATAGCTTAAATCGTTCTATGCTAGAGCTAATTTAGATGCTATGCCTAGTATGTGGTATTGCACTGTTTATTATTGTATTGTCTTATGCCATATACCCTTCGAAGGTCAGGCATACAGTCAGAGCATTCCTGGATGTCATCCTGCAGGGAAGGTGTTAGTCAGTGGGATCAGGGGCGAACATACTGTCGACGCAGCTGGTACAGCTGCATCGGAGCCCAGAGATGGAGGGGGGCCCTTGCAGGGTGACTAATACTGAAGGCAATCTGACCTGTTTCTTGGAGTCCGAGCCTCCAGAGGTCTTATGGCCAGATTGCTCTCATCATACGCCGTGAGCAGGGAGCGATCCCTGCAGCTCCAGTGCCTACAGGAGAAAATGGCAGCACAGCTGCAGGGATCCATCCTCTGCTTCCTGCACAGCACTTTCTCCCTGACATAGGCGTGCGAGGCTTGATGACGTCAGCAGTCAGCACTCACCTGTGTCAGAGAGAAAGTTGCCGGTGACAACGATGCTGCGGGGGAACGGTCAGAGAGGTGAGTGGTGTTGTGTTTTTGGTTTTTTTTAATCAATACACTGGAGAGAGGACATTGAAGCGTGGGGGGACAGAACAATGATGAGGGTGAGGGAGAGGACACTGAAGTCTTGTGGGAGAGAAGAATGATGGGGTTGGGGGAGAACAATGATAGGGTTAGGGGAGAGGTCACTTAGGTGTGGTGTTGGAGAACAATGATGGGGTGGACAAGAGTACACTGTGGTGTGGTGGGGGAGAACAATGATAGGGGGAGTGGAGAGGATTCAGAGGTGTGGAGGAGAGCAGTGATGAAGGTGGGGGAGAGCAATAATGGGGTAGTGGGGAGAACAATGGTGGTGTGGGGGAGAGGACACAGGTGTGGTGGGGAGAAGAATGATAGGGTGGTGGAGAGGATAATGATGGATGTGGGGGAGAGGACAATGATGGGGGTGGGGAAGAGGAAGTTGATAGGGGTGGGGGATAGGGCAATGATGGATGTGGAGGTGAGCACCATGAAGGTGGTGGGGAGAGGACATTGAAGGGGTGGGGAATTTGGATGAGAGTACTGTCACACAGTACCATTTTGATCGCTACCACGGTACGATTCGTGACGTTCTAGCGATATCGTTACGATATCGCAGTGTCTGACACGCAGCAGCGATCAGGGATCCTGCTGAGAATCGTACGTCGTAGCAGATCGTGTGGAACTTTCTTTCGTCGCTTGATCACCCGCTGACATCGCTGGATCGTTGTGTGTGACAGCGATCCAGCGATGTGTTCGCTTGTAACCAGGGTAAACATCGGGTAACTAAGCGCAGGGCCGCGCTTAGTAACCCGATGTTTACCCTGGTTACCAGCGTAAACGTAAAAAAACAAACAGTACATACTTACATTCCGGTGTCTGTCCTCCAGCGTCTCAGCTTCTCTCCACTGTGTGAGCGTCTGCCAGCCGGAAAGCGAGCACAGCGGTGACGTCTGACGTCACCGCTGTGCTTGCCGGCTATGGCGCTTACACAGTGGAGAGAAGCAGAACGCTGGGGGACAGACACCGGAATGTAAGTATGTACTGTTTGTTTTTTTTACGTTTACGCTGGTAACCACGGTAAACATCGGGTTACTAAGCGCGGCCCTGCGCTTAGTTACCCGATGTTTACCCTGGTTACCGGGGACTTCGGCATCGCTCCAGCGCCGTGATTGCAACGTGTGACCGCAGTCTACGACGCTGGAGCGATAATCATACGATCGCTGCGACGTCACGGATCGTGCCGTCGTAGCGATCAAAATGGTACTGTGTGACAGTACCCTAAGGGGGACTTATAATGGACTTATGAACAGGGGGAGTAATAAGATGTTAGATATGGTTGTAAAATTAATTAGGTGGTGGAGGAGGGTACTAAGTTCCTGATAGCGTCCTCCCCATCTCACAATTCATTATGACACAATCAGTGACTCAAAATTTATTTGGGAGAGGAGGGGGTAAAGTGCATAGGACACTTTATAATCAGTTGAAAGGTGGGAGAAGACTCTGTCACGGACTTGTAATGAATTGGGAGGAGGCGAAGGATCAGTACCTGATAATGTCTTCTCCACACCCAGATTCATTGCGATGCTATCAAGGACTTATAACAAATGATGAGGGGACACCGCACAGGGACTAAGGCTATATGCAAACTTTCAGGATTTGCAGGAGAAAATTCTGCCTAACTCCTCTGGTTAGTGTGTGTGTGCAGACAGCACATGAGTCAGTGAAACCTGCTGCGGAACTGAGCAAGGATCTTGGCCTAATTAGGTACTGTACTTAGGAAAGTGAGACCTACAGAGTATTAGAAAGCTAAGGAGGAGTGGAGCCTGGGACAGCACCATGTGTGAACCTTAAAAATGAGACTGAGATGGGTCCTGGAGCTGAAAACCCTCATAGGAGAGACACTGAAGCCCTAAACAGTTTGAGACAAAGACTAAAGACTGGATAGGGTGTGTCTTGCTTGGTAAAAGAAATTAATGTGTCTACAGATAAGATGGCTCTTCTTGTGCCCAGATATTTCTCTGATATGAAATACTATGTGCTCTTGTTCCGATTTATTGTGTGCTATTACTACAGGTTAAAGGTTAACTGTACTCCTATAGAGGTAGTAGTGTACCCCTGTAATAAATTAATGAAATGTGAGAAAAAACGTCAAGCATATTGTCCCCCTTACAGTGCCCTGTCTAGTTTGAGGATAGAGAAGCATGATGATTAGAGTTTCCTGGAAGGTGTAGAAAGTGACTTAGAAAGCATTCAGGAAATATCGGAGTGTTTAGCATAACATATAATGAGTTGATGATGGCATCTTAAAAACACTGAATGGCTGATGCTCCTGGGTGAGGTTTTGGTGCCAACATAAGCATTGACTGTTCTGTGCCCAACAGGTTCTGTTCCTCCCAGCAATACCTTGTTTGCCTCCTTCTGATGCTGTTAAATCTAGACTGAGCTCTCACTAACTGGTGTGGTAGCCCAGGTTGGCGCACAAAACAAGATTGGCTCTACAACTAACCCTCCCTGGTTCCAAACCATTCTGGTCAGGATGGATGGGAAAAGATGTTTAATGGTAGCCCTTTTTCCCTGGGACAGGGCTTGTGATGGACCACATCCTCGTGCACAGTTTGTGTGGCACACTGCACATTTTTTGAGCTTGGCTGAAGAATGTATGACCTTTTGGGCTTTAAAAAAAAACAGTACATGGGCTGATGCTGGAGATGAATGTAAGGGTGTTAGATCTATATCAGCAACTTTGTGTCATATAACAGGTATTACTGCTATATCTGCATGTCACCCTTCAACAGAAGGCCAATTATTGCATTTGATGATCTACTGTAATGATGTCTTCTGTAGTTACTTAGCACTGGCCACTCATGTGATCAGCAATAAGCATATGAACAAGACTATAATTATAAAGGCACCAGTCACGTCATGTTCCTTGGCATTAAGGGGTTAAACCTTGGAAAACGCTTCATATAGCATATTGTGTATTCTATATTGAACACTATGACTCATGTCTTCGCTATCACTGGGGCGATGGTGTCTCCTGTCCTTCAAGGTTTCAGGTAAAGTATCGTATTACCAAAATTAAAAGTACATACAATCTGTATTTCTATCACACCTAGGGATGAGAGGTGCTAGACATCTATTGCAATTGCAAGATTTATTTCCACCTCTTCTCAGAAATTCAGGCCCCGGCTTGTGAGCTGCATTAGAGGCGTTTTATAGGACACCGATGTAATTTTGTGTAAAATTGAAGACGCACGCTCACAGTACATCTTGCAAATTGCTCTTGCCAGCCAAGACTTGTCAAAGGCAGAACCCATTTATCGGTTCCCTGAGGTGACTATAAAACACAGTAAGTAATCTGACCCAAGGTTTACATATGTGTAGTCACCAGCAATGTGCTCAGCTGTAGGCGAGAGTAGCACTTGGCAAATACTAAACATAAGCATTCCTCCAGGCAAACGTCTTATCTTGTGCTTATTTCTGCACTAATTATACCTTTCTTAATAATTGCAAATTAAGATTAACTTACATCAGGTATTCTGCAGTTTATTTTATACTTCTATAGATGTGTTAGAGTTATTAGGATATATGGGTCTTGGTACACAAATGATGTCTTGATTAGAGCAGTTATTCAGTCTTCTAATGAAAGTCTGCATTTACTCTGTGACTGCAGACTTCTGAATCCTTATACCACGCACACCTCACACTGTCTGGATTCTGGTCACCAGGGTTGTAAAACGTCTAGAAATTCCAAGAGGGTTTAAAAAAAAATAGGGCACTTTTGCCGTGTCCGTAAAAAAATTAAGGCCTCCATGATTTTTTTTGAAGGTTGAAACTTCTACAGATTATATTTTCTGTAAGTATCATGATTTCACAATTTATCATGAATGCAGATAATGTCTTCATATCATAATTATTACCTGTAGATATGCATCACTTATAAACAGAATTATTTATTCTGATTTTCCAATGTGTCCATAAAAAATATAGTCTGTCCATGATTTTTTTATAATCTGTCCAGAAAAAAAAAATCAAGTTGGCAATCCTTGCGGTCATGTGACCAAATGTATGCGATTTGCATACTATCGGCCACATTCCAACTAGATGTGCTCAACTTGGCTCAATACACTTGAGCACGTCTTGTTGGAAACTGAATTTGACCAGATATATGAAGATCTCATTGTTGTGGTCACTTGACTTCTCGCTCTCACCGGCAACTCTGAAATCCTTACGGTGTGCGCGCACTATAAGGCTACAAAATACTGCAGAGACATAGCATGAAGGCAGACTTTATTTAGAGGACCAGATAACCCCTTTAATAATTTCATAATGTGTCTATTTAGGTACTGTACTGTTAGGTTATGTTATTACACTTTTTCACCTAATTGCTAAAGTGGTCCTGTCTACACTGCCAGTGACATAGTGTGGGTTTCAAGTGCCTGGGCAAGGCAACTATTGTGCTCCTTAGCCCAGCAATAATGCCTCATTCAAACAGTTAATGCCCCCTGAGTACGACATTAAAACAAATAGTGGCCACATTTGTGCCACCGCTACAAAAAATTAAAGTGTGTACTTTACTAATCCAAGCAACCAAGTCTTCTTCTCCCTTGCTCACAGAAAAGGCGGGCACAGTTGGCACAACGCAGTGACATCATTGTGCTGCCCGCATTGGGACACCAATGCCTAGTGGGCCTACAGAAGGGTGTGGACTACAGAACGGAGAGTGCTGTGATCAGAGAGGCTATGACTTCCATCTCTGTGTCAGAATCTAACTGAATTGTCATCATATTGAGGCATGTTCACAGCCCTAGATCTATAAGAGCTTAAAGCACCTCTCCAACGTTTGTTTTTTTCAACTCTGGAGTGGTCTTTAAACGCAAGTCTTCTGCCCCCAAACATATACTCACCCTCTGGCGTCTTCACTGTTTATTTGGCACCGATCCGGTGGCCGAAACTCGGAAGCGAAGTCTCAAACTCTGAATGCAAGTCTATGTGAGCCAGAGCAAAGCTGTCATAGACTTGCATTGATTAGTCACCTCCGTCTCGCTCCTTGCAACACTGGAGCAGCCGGTAGGTCACAAACTGCAGGAGACGGATGGAAGCGGTGGCTAAAGAAGATAAATTTTAAGCACCACTCCTGCCGTGAAAAAAGAAAACAGGTTGCGGGATGCAGTAACAGACAGGAGGCAGAGCAAGGGTTAACGTTAATTTTTACTTGAACAGGGGAATACTCCACGCAGGGAGGGGAGAGGAGAGGCAGGGGTATGGCAGGTGATATGAGCACAATAGGTGTGTTGAGGGAGGTAACGAGGGCAATAAGTATAACAACTGTTCATTAGGATCAACTTATCAGTCTGACGGCTTCCTGACTGCAGAGTCCTAGGTTCAAACAGTGGTGCCAACACTGTTAGCACGTGAAGAATCTAGTGTCATCCTGCAGGCGTTGATGATCTGGTTCCTGGAGGTGACAATGAGTCCTCGGCGTCTTGCACGGGGTCCTGGATTCGGGCTGCAGAGTGAAGAGCAGTCTCCAACACTGCTGGCGCTTAACGAAGCTCGGCAGAAGTATGCGAGTGAGAGGGAACAGTTCTAGGTGAGTCACCAGGTATTTCTTAGGCGGCACGCATGTGGTATTTCCTGACCCGCAGTGTTTGCTACCTTTAGCAGCGGGAGCCAATGGGCAAAAGGCAGTTCTCCGGTCACAGTCTCTGTAAGTGTCAACAGGGATACTCTAGCGCGGACCTGCGCTGTCACGGTGCTCAGAGGACAGAGCACCAAACTTCCCCTGCTGCACGCTGCGAGCTTCCGCCAAGTCTGTCTGCCTTTTCACGCGCTCTGCCCTTTTTAGTCTAGCTACGCCCCCTGCTGTCGAGTGCAAAGGTCGGTCCGGGTTTCTAAGCTTTCCCTCAGACAACAAAGGTGACAGTCCCGACAGTTCCGGACCTGGCACAGGAAAGGTACCCTCGGTCCGGTCCCTCTTCTTACACGTTAATGACATGTAATTCCTCTGTTAGTCCTGTTAGAAATGTATGAAATGTATGAATACATTGATAGCTGGGTGTTACCAGATGGTGTGTCCCTGCACAATTTGACTGTCCATTCAGTGCCGTGAGTGTCCATGTGTTGGGAAATGCCTCTGTGATGAAAAAAATACGCAGAGAATTAAATTTTTTAAACTGGAATGCAAGTAATTAGTAAAATAGAAACTTTAGCGGTGATGACCGGTCCTTTTGACTTGCTTCGGATTGATGTTTTTCTAATCCTTTACATTCCCCTGGGAGAACCATGTGTTGGGGAACTGTCTATACTGGGATTTATTACTAACTTTACGGTAATAAATCAACTCCCATCTAGTAATGGTTACTACATGTCAATCACTTAAACTAAAAATAGTATTTGGCAGCATAGTTTTAAATTATTTGACATTGTAATTAGTGCACTCATAAACAAGAGTATCTAGGGATATTTACACACAGTGTCGGACTGGGGTGCAAAGGGACCATCACTAACATTGACTTTGGAGGGGCCCACTCTTCACCTTCATTCATATATTACACTACCCTCGATCTCACATTTACCTATATCTCTATATAATAATAAACTGGGTACTTTTGTTAATGAATGATGAGAGGCTGTTTTTTCTGTACAGAGTAAATCAAGGGAATTTTGCCAATACTGCACATACAATGGGATTGGGAGCCCAGATCTGCACAGGGGCCCACTGGGGGATTCCCCTGTTACCCTATGGGCCAGTCCGAGCCTGTGTGCACACTACATCTGTGTATATTGTCTAATGTATATGCCAGCAGCTTTACCCGACGTATACTGTTCATTAGCATTCCCATATGCTCCCTTTCACCAGATAGAGCCCAAAAGTGTTTTCTTCTTACCCTAATCACAGCGAAAATGCATACAATGCAGTGTATGTATTTCTTTACAATCGATCTCTGTGAAGAACTAGGCATTCATCCTGACTGATCACTTTTGGGCACTTGACTCCTGAGCGTATGCGCCACTGGCGTAGCTAGAGCTTTTGCCGCCCGGGGCTGATTCCGAGTTTGGCGCCCCCCCCCCCCATTGCCGTCAGTCAACGCCGGGCACCGCCCCCTCAGCACTGTTTACCCATGAAATCCGGTGCCTGCGCTGTGTATCGCTGTTTGGTGCAGGCGCAGAGAGCTCTGGCCGTCTGACGTCACAGCCAGGCTTGCAGACTGCGCCTGTGCGGCCGCCCACCTTGTGAATCCCAGCCGCACAGTGTGTTATGCATTATGCAGAGTGCGGGGCTGGGATTCACAAGCAGGGCGGCAGCACAGGCGCAGTGTCCAGCATTGCCCCAGTGTGTCCAGCATTGCCTTAGTGTGTCCAGCAATCTGCCCCAGTGTCCAGCATTGCCCCCAGTGTCCAGCAATTGCCCCCATTGTGTCCAGCAATCTTCCCCAGTGTCCAGCATTGCCCCCAGTGTGTCCAGCAATCTTCCCCAGTGTCCAGCATTGCCCCCAGTGTGTCCAGCAATCTGCCCCAGTGTCCAGCATTGCCCCCCGTGTATCCAGCAATCTGCCCCAGTGTCCAGCATTGCCCCCAGTGTGTCCAGCAATCTGCCCCAGTGTCCAGCATTGCCCCCAGTGCGTCCAGCATTGCCCTCAGTGCGTCCAGCAATCTGCCCCCAGTGCGTCCAGCAATCTGCCCCCAGTGCGTCCAGCAATCTGCCCCCAGTGCGTCCAGCAATCTGCCCCAGTGTCCAGCATTGCCCCCAGTGTCCAGCATTGCCCCCAATGTCCAGCAATCTGCCCCAGTGTCCAGCATTGCCCCCAGTGTGTCCAGCAATCTGCCCCAGTGTCCAGCATTGCCCCCAGTGTGTCCAGCAATCTGCCCCAGTGTCCAGCATTGCCCCCAGTGTGTCCAGCAATCTGCCCCAGTGTCCAGCATTGCCCCCAGTGTCCAGAATTGCCCCCAGTGTGTCCAGCATTGCCCCCAGTGTGTCCAGCAATCTGCCCCAGTGTCCAGCATTGCCCCCAGTGTGTCCAGCAATCTGCCCCAGTGTCCAGCATTGCCCCCAGTGTGTCCAGCATTGCCCCCAGTGTGTCCAACAATCTGCCCCAGTGTCCAGCATTGCCCCCAGTGTGTCCAGCAATCTGCCCCAGTGTCCAGCATCGCCCCCAGTGTGTCCAGCAATCTGCCCCAGTGTGTCCAGCATCGCCCCCAGTGCGTCCAGCATTGCCCCAGTGTGTCCAGCAATCTGCCCCCAGTGCGTCCAGCAATCTGCCCCCAGTGCGTCCAGCAATCTGCCCCCAGTGCGTCCAGCAATCTGCCCCCAGTGCATCCAGCAATCTGCCCCCAGTGCGTCCAGCAATCTGCCCCCAGTGCATCCAGCAATCTGCCCCCAGTGCGTCCAGCAATCTGCCCCCAGTGCATCCAGCAATCTGCCCCCAGTCTGTCTCCAGCATATTGCCCCCAGTCTGTCTCCAGCATATTGCCCCCAGTCTGTCTCCAGCATATTACCCCCAGTCTGTCTCCAGCATATTACCCCCAGTCTGTCTCCAGCATATTGCCCCCAGTCTGTCTCCAGCATATTGCCCCCAGTCTGTCTCCAGCATATTGCCCCCAGTCTGTCTCCAGCATATTGCCCCCAGTCTGTCTCCAGCATATTGCCCCCAGTCTGTCTCCAGCATATTGCCCCCAGTCTGTCTCCAGCATATTGCCCCCAGTCTGTCTCCAGCATATTGCCCCCAGTGTGTCTCCAGCATATTACCCCCAGTCTGTCTCCAGCATATTGCCCCCAGTCTGTCTCCAGCATATTGCCCCCAGTCTGTCTCCAGCATATTGCCCCCAGTGTGTCTCCAGCATATTACCCCCAGTCTGTCTCCAGCATATTGCCCCCAGTCTGTCTCCAGCATATTGCCCCCAGTCTGTCTCCAGCATATTGCCCCCAGTGTGTCTCCAGCATATTACCCCCAGTGTGTCTCCAGCATATTGCCCCCAGTGTGTCTCCAGCATATTACCCCCAGTCTGTCTCCAGCATATTGCCCCCAGTCTGTCTCCAGCATATTGCCCCCAGTCTGTCTGAGTCAGACATAAAGAAAAAAAAAAAAAAAAGTAAAATCCTCACCTCTCCCGTTCCCAGCGCAGGTCCCGTGCACTCAGCGTCTCTCCGGCTCTGCAACGCTCAGGACAGAGAGGCTGAGCACGCAGTGATGACGTCATCGCACCCTCTGCCCTGAGACGTCGCAGAGTCAGAGGGCGCTGAAGACGCTGCAGCTGCTGCAGGAACCAGGAGAGGTGAGTATTAAAGGGGGGCCCAATGCCAGCGCTGGCACCGGGAGGGGGGGGCCTGGTCGTGGCGGCGGTCGGCGCCGCCCGAAGATTTAAAGGGCCCGCGTCTCTCTTTTTTTTTTTTTTTCTTCCTCCTCCTCTCTGGGTCGGAGCCGCCCCTGGCATTGTGCCGCCCGGGGCGGCCCGCCCCCCCCGCACCCCCCTTCCTACGCCACTGGTATGCGCCTAACAGTGGCCATAAGTGATTTTTTTTCCCTAGCCTAAAATATAATGAAAGGCTTCCCTGGCTCTGATTAAATATATACAGTATTTAGTTATATATTTATTAAATATTATATATATTTAATTACCTCTCATCTTTAAAAAAAAAAAAATACGTTCAATGTACTTTATTAGTTTGAAACTTTTTAATAATCTCATCACCAATACAGAAATGCTACCTATAATTTACATGAAAGTACCCATATTAGGGGTAAGTATACTGGTCTGGTATAAGACAATTTATATGAATACATATTACAGTATAGGGCAATAAATAATTTATAGGGTAACAGTACGTTTAAATATAACTTTTGGGAATAAGCTGTCCTGTGTGGGGATACATCTGTGTGTGAGGAATAATTTGCATATTAAATTTCCCAGAGGAGCATTGCACGGCGAATAAGCCTCCTTACCTTGACAAGCCAGAGCTGGTATGTCACTCTCCATAAGGAGAAACCTTACGCCTTAGATCCCAGTCCAGAGCCTCTCACCTAGCCAAATCAGTTCTCATGCTTCGCACTGACGAGGGCCAACAGCCCGAAACACCGTGTCTGCGAATTGAGATACTGATTTGGCTCTTATCCTAAGTCAGATTGCAAAACTCGTTAAATGGTTGATTGTGACTCTATTCCAAAATGGTGTAAATAAAAATGTTGAGTCACCCCACAGAAAAGCAAGCTCTCACATAGCTCCATCAAACGAAAAATGAAAGTATTATGGGTCTCGGAAAATAGTGACTGGACAACACATCAGCTGCCATCATAAACAATCGGTATGTGGCAATTATGTCAGGGGGTGCTGACTAGTCAGATGGAGCTACCCTTCCTTTTTTGAACACCTTATACGCCACTGTAGCTTTTGACCGTGGCTGGGATTAAACATCCAGGGTCAGACCTAACTTCTCCTTTAGAATTTGTGGGGAAAGCCTGAGTGTGAGGGGCAACGGGCAGCACCCACAAGGTCATTGTGACGTTCTTTATTAGGATGTGTGAACTTACTCCTACTTATAACAGGTAGCGTCATTGGCTGTTGAGGGGTTAAAGTGAGTCTCTATACTATGGCATACATCAGAGCCTTCTGTTGGAGGTATACACTGGGAAATATTTTTGATGTGTACCTGGTATAAGAGTGCTCAATGTAGTGTAGAAATGACTGGCATCCCAATATAAGTTTATTGAAAGCTACACTATGTTCAGTCATTCACGATTCACATAATAATCAAATCTTTTCAAAATCTTTTTTGCCTAAAATGAGCTTTACTTCTATCCGACCGTCTAAAAGAGAAAAAAGAAGGCATCAGGTAACCGTAAGTCAAAGGGACCATTCTTTAATAGCACTATGCCACTAGAACACGTTGGCTTTTGCAGATAAATTCATCCTCATCCGGAAATTTTGATAGGGTGGCAAGTGAGATAACCCTTTTTCTTTTCAAGGTAAAAGCAGATGTATTGGCTTTCACCCAGCAGCGGTCCCATTTAAGGTCAATCCAAAGCTCTGGTACTAGCAAAAACTAGATACAGGACAATGGAACAGTGACTGGCTGCTAGATAGGCTGTGATCTAATATGTATAATCAGCTTTTATTTCCTGGTTCTGCATACTTCACAATGAAGATAGTGAAACTTTGTTATTTCGCAGAACGAGCCACTCCGTTCACTCTGCAGAATACATTAGAGATGTTAATGGGGTTGTACCAAGTTACAAAGTAATCCCTTTTCCCATTCACATGGGACTTTTCAGAGACCCTGTTCTCTGAAACAGTTGGGGTCCCAGAACTCAGACTTACAGCTATCGGCAACTTATGCCATATCCTGTGGATAGGGAATTATTTTCAAATTTGGTACAACAGCTTTTCCATCAGTTATCTCTATGGCCATTAATGCAGCATTTCTGTAGTTTTAAGGGTTAATACATAATATAACGCATGTATTGTTTTTATTTCAGGTGAAGTTCCATTTTTTAAACAACTTCAGTTGAATAGGTACATTTGATAGAAGAAGGCTACACACCTCTGTTAAAATGACAGGATTTTGTCATGAAAAAAATCATACTAACAAGAATCATTTCAGACTTTTTCCAGCTGTATTGTCACTCAAAATCTGTACAAATCCATTGACAAACCAACCAAAATCATTTCGATGAGAATATAAAAATAGTAAAACTAAAATGAAGTGGTTGCACAAGTGTTAACACTGCCTTATAATTGCGGATATGGTTTTGTTCAGAATTAGCCAATTATATTTAAACTCATGATAAATAGTAGATACTAGATATTTTCATGCTTGCATTTTTCAGTCAAACCCATGGTCCTTGAACAGCTCGAAACACAGCAAGGGGTTTTGATAGCTGAAAGTTTTCAGTGAGAAGAAGGGTACAAAAAAATTCCAAGGCATTAGATAAACCATGGAACACTATGAAGATGCTCATCGAGAAATGGCATTAATTTGTCATAACAGTGACATTACCTACACCTGAACTGTATGACACTCAAAAATTGGTGAAAAGTAAAAAAAAAAATTGCTTCAGGGGGCATGACCTATGATGTACCTATATGACCTATGATGTACCTATGTTTGAGTTGGTAGGGACCTTCGTCGTCATCATGTCCAACCCCCTGCTCAATGCAGGATTCACTAAACCATCTCAGATGGATGGCTGTCCAGACTCTGTTTGAAGACTTCCATTGAAGGAAAACTCGCCACCTCTCGTGGCAGTCTATTCCACTCATTGATCACCCTCTTTGTAAAAAAGTTTTTTTCTAATATCTAATCTGTATCTTCTCCCTTTCAGTTTCATACTATTGATTCTCGTGTTGCCATGTCCAAATGAGAATAAGGATGATCCCTCTATATTGTGACAGCCCTTCAGATATTTGTAGACAGCTATTAAGTCTCCTCTCAGCCTTCCTTTTTGCAAACTAAACGTTCCCAGATCCTTTAACCGTTCCTCGTAGGACATAGTTTGCAGTTCGCTCACCATCCTGGTAGATCTTCTCTGAACTTGCTCCAGTTTTTCAATGTCTTTTTTAAAATATGGTGCGTCTCGGTTCCACCCCTCAGCTTGTCTGGGATGCAGTTACTGACAGCTTGGCCTTCCAATCTGGTACAGGGGAGTGCTGAGCTGTCAGCAGGTTGATTCACAGCTCGACGATCCAATCTGAGACTGTGAGGCGTCAGCTGTCTCCATGTGTTCATTATTCTAGTTAATGACCATGCTTCTTACTGAGCTGTTTCTCCCAGAACGCTGCCAGATGTATATCCAGGACGGATATCAGCTAGAAGAGTATATCCCCATGTATTAAAACATAACCTTTACTGATAATATTAAAATTGGACAAACAATACACAACCAAATAATAAAGTGCTAACGCCAAACACTGTGCTCGAAGTAAAAAACTGGTTTGGTCTCACCAATTGTGGACGAGGGATACCCACGTAGATGTGTAGGGTGGTCCCAGGGAGGGTCCAGTAATTGTAGGGTGATGAAAAGAACCGGGGACCTATATCTAATCCCCTGTCGTGCCCCAGCAACAACTCCTGTCCTTACAAGGACAGGCCCGGATGTGCCCTACTATGGACACCCCCCACCGTGTATAATGTAGTCAACGCCTCCCTACGCGTTTCTTCACCGATAACGGAGATTCATCAGGGGAGTTTTCAATGGCCAAAAGGCCTAGACGTAGATTCAAAAGTCCATGAATAAAGTCCACTTAAATATCCAAACGCAGAGGGTATACGCAGTGGCTGTATACCATCCTAGAAATAGGCAATCCCATGTGGCACTCCGCCACAGTAAATGTGACTCATTTGGCATAATTTCAAAGGGTACATTTAGTTTACTGGTGTGAATAGTTATGCAACCACTGTATTTTTTGTTGTGTTCATTTTATTTCCCACTCAAAATTGTTTGTTTCTTAACATTAAAGGAGGAGGAGTTCTTAAATTATTTTTTCTGTATTATTTTTTTTACATGACAAAAAACCTATCATTTTAACAGGGGTGTGTAAACTTTGTATATCCACTGTAAATGCACAACAAGCTTTTAACCCCTTTCTGACATTAGACGTACTATCCCGTCGAGGTGGGGTGGGCCCGTATGACCACCGACGGGATAGTACGTCATATGCGATCAGCCGCGCTCACGGGGGGAGCGCGGCTGGGTGTCAGCTGCCTATCGCAGCTGACATCCGGCACTATGTGCCAGGAGCGGTCATGGACCGCCCCCGGCACATTAACCCCAGGCAAACTGCGATCAAACATGATCGCAGTGTTCCAGTGGTATAGGGAACCATTGCGCAGAGAGGGGGCTCCCTGCGGGCTTCCCAGAGACCCCCGGAGCAACGTGATGTGATCGCGTTGCTCCGAGGTCTCTTACCTCCTCCTCCCTGCAGCAGGCCCGGATCCAAAATGGCCGCGGGGCTGCATCCGGGTCCTGCAGGGAGGTGGCTTCACAGCACCTGCTCAGAGCAGGCGCCGGGAAGCCTCCAGGAGTGCACGTCAGATCGCCAATCTGACACAGTGCACAGCAAAGTGTCAGATCAGCGATCTTACACTATAACATGATGCCCCCCCCCTGGGGCAATGTTATAGTGTAAAAAAAATATTCACATGTGTAAAAAAAAAAATTATAAAAATATATATATGTATATATTATTCCTATAAATAAATTTCTTTGTCTAAATAAAAAAGAACAATAAAAGTACACATATTTAGTATTAACGCGTCCGTAATGGCCCGACCTATAAAACTGTCCCACTAGTTAACCCCTTCAGTGAACACCGTAAAAAAAACTAGGCAAAAAACGCTTTATTATCATACCGCCAAACAAAAAGTGGAATGACACGCGATCAAAAAGACGGATATAAATAACCATGGTACCGCTGAAAACATCATCTTGTCCCGCAAAAAACGAGCCGCCATACAGCATTATCAGCGAAAAAATAAAAAAGTTATAGTCCTCAGAAAAAAGCGATGCAAAAATAATTATTTTTTCTATAAAATAGTTTTTATCATATAAAAGTGCCAAAACATTAAAAAAAGATATAAATGAGGTATCACAGTAATCGTACTTAACCGAAGAATAAAACTGCTTTATCCATTTTACCAAACGCGGAACGGTATAAACGCCTCCCCCAAAAGAAATTCATGAATAGCTGGTTTTTGGTCATTCTGCCTCACAAAAATCGGAATAAAAAGCGATCAAAAAATGTCACATGCCCAAAAATGGTACCAATAAAAACGTCAACTCGTCCCACAAAAAACAAGACCTCACATGACTCTGTGGACCAAAATATGGAAAAATTATAGGTGTCAAAATGTGGTAACGCAAAAAGTATTTTTTGCAATAAACAGTCTGTGACGGCTGCCAATCATAAAAATCCGCTAAAAAACCCGCTATAAAAGTAAATCAAACCCCCCTTCATCACCCCCTTAGTTAGGGAAAAATAAAAAAATAAAAAAAATGTATTTATTTCCATTTTCCCATTAGGGTTAGGGCTAGGGTTAGGGCTATGGTTAGGGTTGGGGCTAGGGTTAAGGCTACAGTTAGGGTTGGGGCTAAAGTTAGGGTTAGGGTTTGGATTACGGTACATTTACGGTTGGGAATAGGGTTGGGATTAGGGTTAGGGGTGTGTCAGGGTTAGGGGTGTGGTTAGGGTTACCGTTGGGATTAGGGTTAGGGATGTGTTTGGATTAGGGTTTCAGTTATAATTTGGGGGTTTCCACTGTTTAGGCACATCAGGGGCTCTCCAAACACGACATGGTGTCCGATCTCAATTCCAGCCAATTCTGCGTTGAAAAAGTTAAACAGTGCTCCTTCCCTTCCGAGCTCTCCTGTGCGCCCAAACAGTGGTTTACCCCCACATATGAGGTATCAGCGTACTCAGGACAAATTGCACAACAACTTTTGGCGTCCAATTTCTTCTCTTACTCTTGGGAAAATAAAAAATTGGGGGCAAAACAAACATTTTTGTGAAAGAATATGATTTTTTATTTTTACGGCTCTGCATTATAGACTTCTGTGAATAACTTAATGGGTCAAAGTGCTCACCACACATCTAGATAAGTTCCTTAGGGGGTCTACTTTCCAAAATGGTGTCACTTGTGGGGGGTTTCCATGTTTAGGCACATCAGTGGCTCTCCAAATGCAACATGGCGACCCATCTCAATTCCAGTCAATTTTGCATTGAATAGTCAAATGGCGCTCCTTCCCTTCCGAGCTCTGCCATGCGTCCAAACAGTGGTTTACTCACACATATGGGGTATCGGCGTACTCAGGACAAATTGTACAACAACTTTTGGGGTCCATTTTCTCCTGTTACCCTTGGTAAAATAAATCAAATTGGAGTTGAAGTATTTTTTTTGTGAAGAAAAGTTAAATGTTAATTTTTATTTAAACATTCCAAAAACTCCTGTGAAACACCTGAAGGGTTAATAAACTTATTGAATGTGGTTTTGAGCACCTTGAGGGGTGCAGTTTTTAGAATGGTGTCACACTGGGTTATTTTCTATCATATAGACTCCTCAAAATGACTTCAAATGAGATGTGGTCCCTAAAAAAAATGGTGTTGTAAAAATGAGAAATTGCTGGTCAACTTTTAACCCTTATAACTCCCTAACAAAAAAAAATTTTGGTTCAAAATTGTGCTGATGTAAAGTAGACATGTGGGAAATGTTACTTATTAAGTATTTTGTGTGACATATCTCTGTGATTTAATTGCATAAAAATTCAAATTGAAAATTGCGAAATTTTCAAAATTTTCGCCAAATTTCCACAAATAAACGCAGGTAATATCAAATAAATTTTATCACTATCATGAAGTACAATATGTCACGAGAAAACAATGTCAGAATCACCGGGATCCGTTGAAGCGTTCCAGAGTTATAACCTCATAAAGGGACAGTGGTCAGAATTGTAAATATTGTCCTGGTCATTCATGTGCAAACCACCCTTGGAGGTAAAGGGGTTAAGCATTCTCCTATCACAACCAGTTTTGCTGCTGAAGCTCTTAAAAAAACTATAGGCTGTTTAAGTGATGCCTGCATTTTGGTATAAGCTGCTGCAGAAAAATGTCAGGAAATTTGATTTGCAAATTGCCTCTTCTGAGAGGAAGGAGAACTTAATCTCTATAGCGCCACCTGTTGGAAGCAGAAATCCTACAAGTCACTTTCGACCCTTTAACAATTCTTGTAGACACAGTGTTTCAGGGGATTGCCCCTCGTCAGTGCAAAGTATGAGAATTGATCTGGCTAGATGAGAGGCCCTGGACTGAGGTCTAAGGAGTAACGTTTCTCCTTGTGGAGAGTGACATACCAGCTCTGGAATACCAATGTAAGGAGGCTTATTTGCCATACAATGCTCCTCTGGGAAATTTAATATGCAAATTGCCTCTTCTGAAAGGAAGAGGACTTGAACTCTATTTGGTTGTGATTTTTGCTGCATGCAAAGGATGCAGTATGTTACACAGGATGTATTTCTAGGGGTTGCATTGGTAGGAGTTGCAGCCAGACCCTGGAGCCTGAGGAGGCCAAAGTAAACCATCTCTCCAATATGAGATTTGTCTTATTAAAGAGGTTCAGTGAGCTTCATGTTATGACACTTTGCTAAACACGTACTGTACGTCATACTAAGATATTCGTCACATAGGTCATTTTACAGGTAGAAACAAAGCTAATTCACCTAACCATTTTCGTTTTGTAAACCTTTTTCCAGACCCAAAACAGATTTACTCATTGGTTTACCGTAATTAAAATTGTAGTGACATGTATTTCCTGAAGGTATTTTCTTCCATTTTCCCTAACTCCTATGCCACAGCTTTAATCGAGGACATATACCAGGTAGCATCAATATGCCATTTGGCTCGGCATTCTCTGCTGATGGTGACTTGGTGCCAGGTTCTGCCAGTGCCAATCTTCAAAGTTTCAAAGGCAAAGTCATCGTGTCTGTTGGGCATGTAACAACAAATGCAGCAGAGGTGAGTCTGAATACTTCCTTAAAGAGGACCTGTCATCAGGTAAAAAGCTGCTAGTGTTTGCTCTCATTTTTATCTTGTTGCTCCCCTCAGTATTCAATTTTTTTTCTTTAAATGGGCCATACGGTTCCTGAGATATGGACTTTTTTATTCAAAGCGGAACAGCTTATAGACCTGCCCCCAGAGAATTCTGTGAAGCATGCTCCCTTGGTTAAGACCATAAATAATAACACTAAATAAAAAGACCCATCTCTCTTGAACCATATGGACAATTAAAAAAAAATACTGTCCAATTATGACCTGGTGAGAAGTCCTCTTTAAATTGTTTCTTAAGTAATTAAAGATTTCTGTATATTATGTGTCAGATCATAATTACGTGTATTGTAAGACGGTATGAAAAAATGGAAGCTGAGAAAACCACGTGGCTGATAAAACTCTGTTAATGGTGTAGGGAAGTAAAATCCTCTAAAGACAATAAACCAATAATATCAAACTTCCTGTCACTACATTGCATTGGAGCCCTAAAATGTATATTAGGGTGTCTTCAAAGGTTGTCACCATATCACTCGTTTCACCAAGGATTTTTGTGGCATCTCTAGAATCAGGCGTGGATGATCCTAATCCACTGGAGCATTAAGTATGAAATTAGCTCATTACTACCCTTGATCCTTGGAAGGTAACATTGACTATTCACGCAATAGACCACCAGAGAGACAACAGTTTATGTACACCATGTTCCAAATTATTATGCAAATTATATTTTTCTCGGATTTTCTTAAATGGTCGGTGCAAATGACAGTCAGTCTAATAAAAGTCATCACCCATTAGAGTATGCATAGAATTTTATTGAAGAAACCTCCCAATGTTAACAGTATAATCTCCAAAATGAAGAAAACTCAAAATGCACTGTTCCAAATTATTAGGCACAGTAGAATTTCTAAACATTTGATTTGTTTTAAAGAACTGAAAATGCTCATTTGTGGAATTTGCAGCAATAGGAGACCACATTCACTGAACAAAAAAGCTATTTATCTCCAAAACCTCCTAAGAGGCCAAGTTACATGTTAGCATAGGACCCCTTCTTTGATATCACCTTCACAATTCTTGCATCCATTAATTTGGTGAGTTTTTGGAGAGTTTCTGCTTGTATTTTTTTGCATGAAGTCAGAATAGCCTCCCAGAGCTGCTGTTTTGATGTGAACTGCCTCCCACCCTCATAGATCTTTTGCTTGATGATACTCCAACTGTTCTCTATAGGGTTGAGGTCAGGGGAAGATGGTGGCCACACCATGAGTTTATCTCCTTTTATGCCCATAGCAGCCAATGACTCAGAGGTATTCTTTGCAGCATGAGATGGTGCATTGTCATGCATGAAGATGATTTTGCTCCTGAAGGCACATTTCTGCTTTTTATACCATGGAAGAAAGTTGTCAGTCAAAAATTCTATATACTTTGCAGAGGTCATTTTCACACCTTCAGGAACCTTAAAGGGCCCTACCAGCTGTTTCCCCATGATTCTGGCCCAAAACATGACTCCTCCACCTCCTTGCTGACGTTGCAGCCTTGTTGGGACATGGTGGCCATCCACCATCTATCCACTACTCCATCCATCTGGTTGGTCCAGGGTTGCTCGACACTCATCAGTAAACAAGACTTTTGAAAATTAGTCTTCATGTGTGTCTTGGCCCACTGCAACCGTTTCTGCTTGTGAACACTATTTAGGGGTGGCCGAATAGTAGGTTTATGAATCAAAGCAAACCTTTGAAGGATCCTACACCTTGAGATTCAAGGGACTCCAGAGGCACCAGCAGCTTCAAATATCTGTTTGCTGGTTTGTAATGGCTTTTTGGCAGCTGCTCTCTTAATCCGATGAACTTGCCTGACAGAAGCCTTCCTCATTATGCCTTTATCAGCACGAACACATATGTGCTCAGATTCAGCCACAAATCTCTTAACAGTACGATGATCACTCTTAAGTTTTTGGGAAATATCTAATGTTTTCATCCCTTGACCCAGGCATTGCACTATTTGATGCTTTTCGGCAGCAGAAAGATCCTTTTTCTTTCCCATGTTACTTGAAACCTGTGGCCTGCTTAATAATATGGAACATCATTTTTAAGTAGTTTTGCTTTGATTAGAATCACCTCAAAAACTAATTATCACATGTGTTTAAGATTGATTTCAGTGATCCATTATCATCCATGAGTTTGTTTGAAAAACAAAACAATTAAATCTTTATGACACTTAAATCCAATTTGCATAATAATTTGGAGCACGGTGTAGTGGAGCCAGACATTTTTGTGCTCCTCGATGTATCTCAGCGGTGTGTGTACACTGTTCACCTGGTCACCGTATCTGGTTGCTGTGAGTAGAAATAGTGTAGCCCAGTAGACTATCACAATCATATTCTGGTCCCAGGGTGAGCCCACATTCCTCTGCCATTTTTGTATCAATAATTTTATATGAACATATAGAAGTTGACCAAATCTTTTTATTTTTTTATATAAAGGCAATTTACGATCACTCAGTTTTCTATTGATTTGCTTTTATTTCTATAACCATTTATGTATTTCTTCTGTATCTGTCTGTCTATACATACGGTGTGTTATTAGAAAAAAAACTATATTTTCAGCATGGTGCTATGTTCATACAAGGAGGATGTGGCCAAATTGTGATCTATGAATTGTGATGTATGAACTTATTTTTTTGTGTGTTTCACATCCAGCTTTCTGAAAAAAATAACTGGAAAGCCTTCCTTGTATTTAAAATAGACCAATCTCCACTTTACCAAATCAGGTTTTTACCATTTGTATTTATAACTTGGCCATTCTGATCGATAAAAAAAATAAGATTTTATCTACACCCATCCATCACACTTTAAACTTTTGCCTTTTAGTATCCTATTCCCCCTGTTTTATTTTCTTTTTTTTTTCTTTTCTTTTTTTAAATCATTTATTATTTTTTGTTAACTTATAAATACTACTCTACTATTCATTAGTGTTCTTGGGAAGTTTCAGTTTTGTTATCCTCTTTTCTTCAAGAAACAGCTATCAAGTAAAACTAACGTAGTATAAATACAATGCAGTGCTGACCACTAACACAAGTGGCTCTTTTGATAAAACAGGTGGCAATCTTCTCAAGTGTCAAGGGTAGAACCCCAAGGGTGCAGTTTTCCATCTTTCATTGATGCAGATTATACTTTTTTTACAACATGCAAAAAATATAGCCTAATGCCAGCACACATAGTGTTACATTAAGGTCTCTTGCAGATGACCGTAAAACTCACAGGAGTGCTGTCCAATAGTATGAAGGATAGCGCTCGTCCCCATGGTATTCAATGAGACAGTGCATATGTCCCCAAAAAATTGCAGTGTGCACAATTTGCCTCCGATAATTATCGCATGGCACTTTCACTTTTCACCGCACTTGGGCGACATTGAGTGCAGTCCGATTTTCACGGACAGACTGAATGGAGAAGATGGAGAATTTTTTTTTTTATTCTCCACATACGAGAAAACCAGACCACACTCTAATCGGACCGATTTTCTCAGATGATCATGGTCGCACTAGAAAATCTGTCCAATTATGCTGATCATACTCTGATCAGAGTGTTATCCGATTTTCTCAGATACGGAGAACAAAACAAAAATTCTCCATTCAGTCTGTACATGAAAAGAAAATCTGATCCAATATTTTCTACAGACCCATAGACATGAATTGGCGAGCACCATCTGATCGGAGGCAAATCTTGCATACTACAATTTTTTACTTAGACACTAGGAGCCCTAATAGTGTAATCGGGACCCTCCAGATAGCCAACAAAACAGGCACACACACTGCCAGTAAAAATACAAATATCCAGGATTTATTGTGCACATCCAAAAGAACCAGTAACTGAAACAGGCTTACTTTAGCAACAAAACAGAAAATAGACTTTCTAGATGTCAGACTTTGTCACTGGTGCATAAATTGGTGTTTTTGACTGCACTTTCCAGGGTCTGTTCAAAAATAGTCCTTCACTTTTCACAGTGATATCTGCTCACTGCTCTCTGGTAGGTTTTAATCAATCATGCTTAGTCCCACGTACAGCTTCTGGTCAGGTAGATAAGATATAGAATAGCATACGGGAGTGACCTAACTTAAGTCACTTCTAAAACCTGGACTGAAATTCTACTTAAATATTTCAATGAAATATCATTGCTGACCATAATATTTCCAGAACTTCCATCATAGAGGCAACAAGCCTCTCTGATACATACCTCCGATTCACCATTTTAACTCCTGTGATAATTTGTAACAGGTACCCTAATGCTATGACCCGTATTCATATATATTATACATGCAAACACAATTAATCAGTATATAAACTTCATTATAGCTACAAAAATACTCCATGTGATCAAAATTGTACTAGCCCACCTACCAAAGGCAAGGCAACTTTAGCTGTATGTGCCTAGGCCTTAAATGAACTGGGCAAGAGTAGAATGCAACTATACTTTGCTCTTTTTTACACTTCCATGGTGTCCTGGGCTTGTACTTCATTCATTTGGATAAATGTTCCCCCAGTTTTGCAGAAAGACGTAAATCACCTGCACCAAAGCAAAATGTACTAAGCGGTTGATATTTTCTAGTGTCTTTCTCGCTCTGAATGCTTCCACAGAACTTTCACATTACTTTCCAGACATCAGTATAACTAATATAAGGTAACCCCCATCCTTCCTGTGTTATGACAGGATAATTACATTATGTATGACATAGGATGTGTTACGGGAAGCCTTGGGTGCACCAAACCATGGACAGCATCCGGCGGGCACAGGAGAGCTCTGCATCAGCCTAGATGTTTTCATGTTCAGTCAATAGCTGACAGCGGCTAATGTGGTTTAATTCTAAGTGATGTCAGCGTGAAGGAATTTTTCAAGGAGCCTTCAGGTATTCAGTGGTTCAGGTATTCCGTTTGTGTTCATAACATGTAGTTAAGCATTACAATTCTAATCCTCCACTTTGCCGTGATTCTGGAATATTTTCTTGTCAGAATAAAATGGGCCATAGACAGCTGTACTAATTATATTAGAAAGCTACCCTTGTTATTTCTGACCGTCATCTCAGTAGTTATTTAGGTGCCATATCTCAATCTTGGAGCGTCTTTATTTACAGCATTTTTTCCTTTTACTATATTCTAAAAAATGTCAGACATATGAATGTATTATGCACCATGTATCTTAGAAAAATAAAATCCTTTTGTGTTTGGATTTTTTCACAGTTTTTTATTGTGTATGTTTGGCTTTTAAGAAAACTCATAAAGCATTTTTATTTATTATTTTTATTAGCATTATATAGAGAGAGGTGCTTCTCACAAAGTTAGAATATCATCAAAAAGTTAATTTATTTCAGTTCTTCAATACAAAAAGTGAAACTCGTATATTATATAGAGTCATTACAAACAGAGTGATCTATTTCAAGTGTTTATTTCTGTTAATGTTGATGACTATGGCTTACAGCCAATGAAAACCCAAAAATCATTATCTCAGTAAACTAGAATAATTAACAAAAAACACCTGCAAAGGCTTCCTACGCTTTTAAAAAGGTCCCTTAGGCTAAGTTCACATTAGCGCTCCGGGGCTTTGCGGAGGGCTGCGTACTTCCTCCGTTAAGCTCCGTCTACTTCCGCATACCTCTGCATGAGTTCTGCATACCTATCTTTAACATTGGGTATGCAGGACTTGTTGCGTTTTGTGCGGACGGCGGGCACGTCAAAATAATGCATCCCCATGTCCTGCGTACCCAATGTTAAAGATAGGTACGCACAGGGCCGGACTGGGACCAAAATTCAGCCCTGGCATTTGAAGTTACACAGGCCCACTTGTCACATGGTGACTGTATAATATCTTTGTACACTTGTAGGCAGGGCCGGTTTTAGGCAAAGTGGGGCCCTAGGCAAAGTTTAAAATGGGGCCCCAAATGCTAACATATTGCACATCACACACAATTTCGGTTGTATTTACATTCGCTGATCTCAGGCCGCTAAATGAGTGTGATCGACAATACTGAAGATGTTCAACGCTTGTTTCCTGGCCTGTTTCCATCAGCAGAGGAATAATGATGGGACAGAACGATCACTAATAGATCACTAACAGATCACTAACAGATCACCATACAGTATCATGTTATCAGCAGCACATCTACAGTTTACACCGGCGATGTGCTGCTGAGAACAGTGATTTTTGTTCCAGCAAAAACAATCTGAATATGCAGCATTTTACTTGTTTAGTAAAATACACCCCATAGTCCTCCATATATTATAATGTGCACCACAGTCCTCCATATAGTATAATACACTGCTCAGTCCTCCATATAGCATAATACACTCCTCATAGTGCTCCATATAGTATAATGCACCGCCATAGTCATCCATGTAGTACAATTTACTTCCCATAGTATAATGCACCCCATAGTTCTTCATATAGTACAACGTATTCCCCATAGTCCTCAATACAGTATAATGCAGCCCTCATATAGTGTAATGCAGCCACCACCCTACAGAATATAATGCAGCCACCCCAGAGTATAATGCAGCCAACCCAGAGTATAATGCAGCCACCCCATAGAATATAATGCAGCCCCCCTCATAGTTTAATGCAGCCCCCTCATAGAGTATGATGCTATCACTCCTCAAAGACTATAAATATAATACAGCCCCCCCATAGAATATAATGTAGCCCCGAATAGAATAGAATACAGCCCACCTCCCCACAGAATATAATGCAGCCCCATCAAAGAGTATGATGTAATCATCCCTCATAAAATCTAATACAGCCCCCCATAGAATATAATACAGCCCACCTCCCCATAATATATAATGTAGCCCCCATAGAATATAATGCAGCCCCCCATAGTATATAACACAGCCTCCCCCATAGAATATAATATACCCCCCATAGTATATAACACAGACTCCCACATAGAATATAATATACCCCCACAATAGTATATAACACAGCCACATAGTATATAACACGGCCTCCCCCATAGAATATAATATACCCCCCATAGTATATAGCACAGCCCGCAAAAGTATATAGCAAAGCCAGCATAGTATATAGCACAACCCGCATAGTATATAGCACAACCCGCATAGTATATAGCAAAGCCCGCATAGTATATAGCACAACCCGCATAGTATATAGCACAACCCGCATAGTATATAGCACAACCCGCATAGCGTATAGCACAACCTGCATAGCAGATAACACAGCCCACGTAGTAGTATACAACACAGCCCACGTAGTAGTATACAGCACAGCCCACGTAGCAGTATACAGCACAGCCCACGCAGTAGTATACAGCACAGCCCACACAGTAGTATACAGCACAGCCCACACAGTAGTATACAGCACAGCCCATGTAGTAGTATACAGCACAGCCCACGTAGCAGTATACAGCACAGTCCACATAGTAGTATACAGCACAGCCCACATAGTAGTATACTGCAGCGGCCCACTACTGGCACCGGCCCTTATGGCATTTGCCAGAACTGCCCGATGGCCAGTCCGGCCCCGGGTACGCTGGACACACTCAGAAGTAGGCGGACCTAAACGGAAGTGGGTGGAGCTTCAGGGAGGAAGTACGCAGCCATCCGCAAAGCCCCGGTAGGCAAGTGTGAACCCGGCCTTAGTCTGTTTCAGTAGGCTCCACAATCATGGGGAAGACTGCTAACTTGACAGATGTCCAGAAGGCAGTCATTGACACTCTCCACAAAATGTGTAAGCCACTAAAGGTCATTGCTAAAGATGCTGGCTGTTCACATAGTACTGTATCCAAGCATATTAATGGAAAGTTGAGTGGAAGGAAAAAGTGTGGTAGAAAAAGGTCCACAAACAACTGGGATAACCGCAGCCTTGAAAGGATTAAGAAAAGGACATTTAAAAATTTGGGGAGATTCACAAGGAGTGGATTGCTGCTAGAGTCATTGCTTCAAGAGCCACCACACACAGATGTATCCAGGACATGGGCTTCAAGTGTCGCATTCCTTGTGTCAACCCACTCATGACCGATAGACAACACCAGAAGTGTCTTACCTGGGGGAAAAATAATTGGACTGTTGCTCAGTGGTCCCAAGGTGTTTTCAGATGAAAGTAAATTTTGCATTTCATTTGGAAACCAAGGTCCCAGAGTCTGGAGGAAGAGTGGAGATGCACACAATCCAAGGTGCTTGAGGTCTAGTGTGAAGTTTCCACAATCAGTGATGGTTTGGGAAGACATGTCATCTGCTGGTGTAGGTCCACTGTGTTTTATCAAGACAAAAGTCAGCGTAGCCATCTACCAGGAAATTTTATAGCGCTTCATGCTTCCCTTTGCCAACAAGCTTTTTGGAGATGAAAATGTAATTCTCCAGCAGGACTTTGCACCTGTCCCCACTTCCAAAAGTACCAATACCTGATTTACAAATAACAGTATCATAAAGCATCAAAACTCATAAAGCATAAATAAAAATGCTTTTTGAGTTTTCTTAAAAGCCAAATATACTGGTTTTGTGAGAAGCACCTGTATATTCACTTTGGCTCCGATTCATTAAAAATGCCATTTTGCTCTCCAGTCTTTATGAAGGCACTGCTGGGGTAAAATGTGATGAATTCGGTAAGACACGCATGCCTTTTATTGAGTTCGGCATATCATACAATTGATGTATACAGTAAGGTGACTGCAGTCAGGAACTGTAGTACATTTATGGCGAACTTTACGTAAATTTTGATTAATTTGTCTGGCAAGCTTTGTCATGGCCAATCCCGCCTTAGATCTGTATATATTGCCTTAGGCTGGTTTCACACTTGCGTTTTGATCTGCAGCGTTTTTTAAAAAAACGCATGTGGTGAAAAAACGCATGCAAACGCTGCGTTATTTAGACCCGCGTTTTTGCGCCAAAAAAAACACGGGATAACGCGGCGTTTTCCCGCGTTTACATGCGTTTTTTCCCGCGTTTGCGTTTTTGAAACGCATGCTGAGAAGTGTGTGACAGCTGCCAATCATCAAAATCAACTAGAAAACACTATTAATAGAATTAGCTAGGGTTAGGGATAGGGTTAGGATCCCTAGGGTTAGGGTTAGGGGTAGCTTTTTATTAGAATGTCCTGGTCACCAGGTCACTGATAAGCCACCCCCCACCATCAAGGTGATAAAGGGATCCAAACCCTACCCCTAACCCTAGGGATCCAAACCCTAACCCTAGGGATCCAAACCCTAACCCTAACCCTAGGGATCCAAACCTAACCCTAACCCTAGGGATCCAAACCCTACCCATAACCCTAACCATAACCCTTGGGATCCTAACCCTAGGGATCCTAACCCTAAGGGTTAGGATCCTTAGGGTTACTAGGGATCCTAACCTTAGGGTTAGGTTTAGGGTTTAGGATTCCTAGTAACCCTAGGGTTAGGGTTAGGGTTTTCTTGTTTTTTCTTGTGTTTAGGGTTAGGGTTTTCTTGTTTTTTCTTGTGTTTAGGATTAGGGTTTTCTTGATTTTTCTTGTGTTTTCTTGTGTTTTTCGGTAAAAACGCATGCGTTTTTAACGCAAGCAAACGCATGTGCTTAAAAACGCATGCGTTTACATAGACAGCAATGCATTTTTTTGCCACGAATAAACGCATGCGTTTTTTTGCGGCAAAAAAACGCCGCTAGAAATTACTACATGTTGCATTTCTGCAAATGAACGCACGCGTCAAAAAATGCATGCGTTGCCGAAAACGCGTCAAAACGCACGCTAAAAAACGCATGCGTTTTTTAATGTTAAGTATAGGGAAAAAAACGCATGCGTTTTTTAGCGCTAAAACGCTGCAGATCAAAACGCAAGTGTGAAACCAGCCTAAGCTGGCTGGAACGAACATAAAAAAGCCAAAAGTCCCAACATTTTTGCAGCAATTGAGGGTGTTTTATAATAGAAAACTAGCGGAAAAAACACCTTTAATAATTAAGCCCTTTACATCTGCCATTTTATCTTGCAGTTTTCAAGTGATTTTCGTTTGTTTATTGTAAATTTCTGAAAAATATGCCATGCTTCATTTGAAGAAAATGCAATTCGTATTTCAATATACAGTAGGCTTTCAGCAACAACAACAAAATGTTGAAAAGAAAAATGCACCAAAATACACAGTTTCTCCTTAAAAATATTGTGTGAAACCATTATGATAAAAGGATATTTTGAAGTTTCTTTTATTATTAGGAAATCCTAATATCCTAAGCAGTGCCCTAATATATCAGAATTATTCCTGTTACAAGCAGAAATAGTGTCGATTAGATCTCCACAGGGCTATAAAGAAATCAAATTCCCTTTGAGCACTCACAGGTGGTACCAGCTTTTATAAATGGCACCTACATTCTGCTGATGATGCCAGCTTGGGATTTACTTAATCTACAGTCCTACAGGTTAAGCTTAGAAGGTTTTCAGCTTTTAACAATCTTAAGAGAAAATGCTAAAATAATTTTTGGCATTCATGTTGAATCAGTTTTTTTTTTTTTTTTTTGAAAAACATGAAAAAAGATTTATGTCTCCCAAGACCATTAAAATATAGAAACCCCAAAATGAGAACATAGATAATGTCTCAGAACTATTACGATCCAGTAGTAATATACAAAGATCATTGTGTGTGCGTGTTTAATACTAAAGTGCAAGAAGAAAAGAGTTGGCATTGTTGGTATTTCTTTCTACATGTGCAATTCATCCTTTATCATGTTTATTCCAATTTTCCTTCATCAGCCCACAATTTATGTATGGTTTTTCCAAAATTGCTGGACGTCAGAAGAATTGATTGTATGAGAAACAGATTCATAATCGAAAAGCATGGCCAGATTTTGGACAAAGCTATGACATCTCATATAAGCTTAGAACTGTAAATTGAACAGTTGACTTGCCCCGACAAGGAGAAATCTAAAATTGGCACTCTATCAAAGTGCATCATGTAACTGTTAAGCTAGGGATCCATTTTTTTGGGAAGGGGGTGAGGACAGGGAGGATGTGCCCTAATGAAGTATTTATGGATCCATTGTATAGATTTATGTGAATATATAATATTATACACATGAGGTAGTGGTTGATGTACTCTGTAAGTCAATGAAGCTATTTATTCTGTCACACATCAGTTATGTCCCTTTACACCGTATTGTGTTCTGAATATCAGCCATTCACAAGGATTTGGAAGGCTTGCATTATTTTTGTTTTTACGCTTGCTGAAGCATGTTATCTTCCACTTCGATGAGGGATAAAACAAGTCCATCTTTCACCATCATTCCATTGATTGATGCTGGAAAACCATGCAAAAATTCAATAACTTCTGTAATCCATTCAACATCCCCAGCAGTTAAAAGAAGTCCGTGTTTTACCAATCTCGATTTTTTTTATTTCCTTTAAATACATAAACCTCAACAAATAGTTAAACTTGCTTTCATGAGGTTGTAGCTTTTCTCTTGCTTTATTTATTGATAAGATGTCTGTTTTTCTCACTTCTCTTCATCAACCTAGACTATTTAGTGCTGATGCATCATACAAAAAAATCAGATTACAAAAATATTTAAACACAGGTTGTAATATAACAAAATAGGTAAAAAAAAAAAAAAAGGAGGTGAATACTTTCACAAGCCACTGTATGGCCTCTTGTAGCATTCTCAGTCCTATAAAAACATATGTGTTGCCCTTCCCCCATTATGCAGTAATGTCCCTTATCATTTACTAATGTCCTCCATCCTGGGCCCTTTGAGGTATATATGGCCCCCATCCTGGTATATATGTCTCAAATCCTTGTATATATGTTGCCCATCCTGGTATACATGTTTCCCATCCTGGGCCCCTACCTGGTATATATGTTGCCAATAGAGATGGGCGAACCCATCTCCGAACACCGAGTGTTTGTCTCATGACATCTCACAAAAAGCTGCTTCTGATCGGCATTAAAATCATTACCGCCGGTCAGACAGCTGCGGTTCCCATGCTGTCAAATGACAGCATGGGAATGACATATTTGTGAGGTTGATGTCACCAATGTATTGTCCGGAGACATCCAGCCCACGGGTTAGTAATGTAGAGGCATCTATATGACACCTATCCATTACTAATCCTATAGTTATATAGTAAATAAACACCCAGACAGATTAAAGTATTATATTTGAGAGAATGACACAGACTCCTTTAATGATTCTAAATTCAACCATACTCACGTGTTCTCCCATTCCATTGAAGCCATCGTCTCCTGTAATAAAACAAAAATAAAAAACAACCTTATCCCTCACCTGTCCGTCATTCTAGATACTCCTTTTCTGGGCGGCTGTGGTTCTTAGGCTGGGAAGGCCAATATCAATGGCCCCTTAACAACATGAGAATACCAGCCCCCAGCTGTCTGCTTTAGCAAGTCTGGTTGTCAAAAATGGGGGGGGAACCCCATGTTGCTTTTTTTTTTAAATTTAAATAATTAAAAATAAACAGCGTGGGGACCCCTCTATTCTTGATAACCAACCTTGCTTACACTGACAGCTGAGGGTAGTAGCCCCCAGCTGTCAGTTTTGCTTGGCTGGTTATCAGAAATACAGGGGAACCCTCTCTGGGTTTTTTGCGCAGGCGTTGGTTGATGAATTCTCCCATCAGCCGCTCCTGCTCTTGCTGTTAATACCGGCAGCAGGCGTAGACTGATAGGGGCAGTATTCCTATCAGCCAACACCAGTGACTGGAGGTAAACTGTTTACCTCCAATCACAGCTGCGGGCTCTCACTGTTATTTGATTTTACCACAAATCAGAAGCAGTGTATGTCGCGCTGTCATGCACATGACAGCATGGCAAACACTGGATGTTTGGGCCCCCCATTCAAGTAAATGGGGTTCTGGTCCGGGTACTGTTCTGCTACTCGAACCTGAACTTTTTTTTTTACTTTTTGGCCGAACCTGCCAGACCCGAACATCCAGGGGTCTGCACATCTGTAATCGCCAATACTGATATATGTAGTACGGAAAATAAGTATTTGATACACTGCAGATTTTGCAAGTTTTCCCACCTACAACAATTGGAGAGGTCTGTAATTATTATCATAGTACACTTCAACTGTGAGAGACAGAATCAAAAACAAAAACCAGAAAATAACATTGTTTAATTTTTAGATAATGAAATTGCATTTTATTGCATGAAATAAGTATTTAATCACCTACCAACCAGCAAGAATTCTGGCTCTCACAGACCTGTTAGTTTATCTTTAAGAAGCCTCCTACTCTGCCCTCATTACTTGTATTAATTGCATTAGTTGTTTGAACTCATTACCTAAAAGACACCTGTCTACACACTCAATCAATCACACTCAACCTCTACACCATGGCCAAGACCATGGAGTTATCTAAGGACACCAGGGACAAAATTGTAGACCTGCTTAACCGTAGTATGGGGTATGGGCTACAGAACAATAAGTCAAGTAACTTGGTGATAAGGCATCAACTGTTGACACAATTATTTAAAAATGGAAGAAACACAAGATGTCTGTCAATCTTCATCGGTCTGGGGCTCCATGTGAGATGTCGCCTCGTGGGGTAAGAATGATTCTGAGAAAGGTCAGGAATCAGCCTAAGAAATACACAGGAGGGCCTGGTAGATTACCCGAAGAGAGCTGGGACCACAGTCTCAAACATTACCATTAGTAACACACTACGCTGTCGTGGATTAAAATTCTGCAGGGCACCCAAGGTCCCCCCTGCTCACGCCAGCATATGACCAGGCCTATTTGAAGTTCGATAGTGACCTGGATGATCCAGATGATCCAGAGGAGGCATGGGAGAAGGTCATGTTGTCATATGAGACCAAAATAGAATTTTTTGGTATCAACTCCACTTGCCGTGTTTGGAGGAAGAAAGAGGAGTACAACCCCCTTTTCTGCAAAGGAGACAGAGCGACTGCACCATATTGAAGGGAGGATGGATGGGGTCATGTATCGGGAGATTTTGGCCAGCAACCTCCTGCCCTCAGAACATTAAAGATGGGTCGTGGCTCTGTCTTTAAGTATGACATTAACCTGAAACACACATCCAGGACAACTAAGGAGTGTCTCTGTAAGAAGCATTTCAAGGTCCTGAAGTGGCCTAACCAGTCTCAAGTCCTGAACCCAATAGAAATTATTTGGATGGAGCTGAAACTCAGTGTTGACCTACAACAGCCCCGAAACCTGACAGTTCTGGAGAAGATCTGTAAGGAGGAGTGGGACAAAAAACGTTCTGCAGTGTGTGCAAACGTGGTCAAGAACTACAGGAAACGTTTGACCTCTGTAATTGCAAAAAAAGGTTTCTGTACCAAATATTAACTTCTGTTTTTTATTATATCAAATACTTATTTCATGCAATAAAATGCAAATTAATTATTTTAAAATCATACGTGATTTTCTGGACTTTTTTAAGATTCAGTCTCTCATAGTTGAAGTGTACCTATGATAAAAATTACAGATCTCTCCATTCTTTGTAGGTGGATAAACTTGCAAAAATGGCAGTGTATCAAATACTTATTTTCCCCACTGTATGTCGCCCACCCTGGACCCCTTCCAGGTATATATGTCCCCTGTTCTGTTGCTGTTCTTTAACATATAAAAAAAACCCATTACACTGTGTTCCAAATTATTATGCACAAAGAGTTTAGGAGTGATAAGGTTAGAATTTTTTTGTTTGTCATTTAAACTCATTGATGGTGATATGTGTCAGGGCTCTTTATATCACTGAAAGCAATTGCAGATACCTGTGCAAATTAGTTTGGCAGGTGTGTCCAAATAAAGGCAAGACTACTTAATAAGGCTGTTCCACATTATTAAGCAGCCTACATTTTTTGCAAAAATGGGAAAGAAAAAGGATGTGTCGGCTGCTGAGAAGCAACAAATTGTGGAGTATTTAGGTCAAGGCATGACTACAATCAACATTGCCAAGACACTTCATCGTGATCATCGCACAATCAAGAAGTATGTAGCTGATTCCCGGCACACTCGTGTGCGTGCTGATAAGGAAAAACTGAGGACTCTTTCCAACAGGCAATTGCGTAAGGTTAAAAGAGCAGCTTCAAAAATGCCTTGTCATAGCAGCAGACAAGTTTTTGAAGCTGCTGGTGCCTCCAACGTCCCCAGAACAACAAGATGCAGGGTCCTTCAGAGGTGCGTAAGCCATCCTGTCAACCACCTCTATCCACTGCACACAAGCAGTGGGCCAAACGATACATGAAGACTGACTTCCAAACTGTTTTGTTCCAAGATGAGTGCCGTGCAACGCTCGATGGACCAGATGGATGGAGTGGAGAATGGCTGGTTGATGGACACCCCATGAAAACACGGCTAAGGCGCCAACAAGGAGGAGGTGGAGTAATGTTTTGAGCTGGAATCATGGGGAGAGAGATTGTCGGCCCCTTTATGATCCCTGAGGGGGTAAAGATGAACTCCATAATCTATGTGGAGTTTCTAAAAACACTTCCTGCTATGGTTCAAGAGGAAGAACCGTACTTTCTGCAGCAAGATCATTTTCATGCATGATAATGCACCGTCTCATGCTGCAAAAAACACATCTGCATCTCTGGCTGCTATGGGCATAAAAGAGGACAAACTTATGGTGTGGCCACCATCTTCCCCTGACCTCAACCCCATTGAGAACCTCTGGAGCATCATCAAAAGGAGTGTCTATGATGGCGGGAGGCAGTTCACATCTAAGTAACAGCTCTGGGAGGGTATTCTGTCCACATGCAAAACAATTGAAGCAGAAACCATCCAAAAACGGACAAATTCAATGCATGAGAGAGTTCAGAAGCTTCTTTCGAACAAGGGGTCCTATGTGCAAATGTAACATCACCTAGAATAAAGTTTTCAATTGAAAGCTGTTTGATTTCATTTTGTAATAAGCTGATAATGCTTATAACTGGAAAATAACAATGACTGCAATTCAGATAGGTAATTTAGAGAAAATATGAGGAAATATTATTTGCATAATAATTTGGAACACAGTGTATACTCACCTTCCTTCACCACGCGGTGTCCTCCTCTACAACCAACGCAGGTACCATTGGCTTGCATCGGCATGCGCACCATAGCACATGACGCCACTGCCATGTTCCACCAGTCACATGCACGCTGACGTCAGCTGCCGGCCTCTGACTGATAAAAGAAGTATATATCGTGACACAGCTGGGATGGTGCTCAAGTAGGGTCCCAAACCAGACAATCAATAATAATAAACTTGGCACTCAACTCATGAGAATTCGGTGAAGAATATTTTTTAATGCAGTCCAAAATGAAAGTACAGCGTTTTGGTCGATAACAGACCGGTATCCTGACGATTGTCTATTATCGACCGAAACGTTGTACCTTAATTTTGGACTGCATTAAAAAATATTCTTCACCAGATTCTCATGAGCTGAGTGCCAAGTTTATTATTTCTGATTGACTGATATACTGATATATTGGCATACTTTGCAACACAGGGAGACCACAGGTCTTTGTGCCACAGTACACAGTACTGGGGTCGTCAGGCCCACCTGCAGCCTGGACTCGGTTGTGGTCGTGACCTCTGTGACCGCCATTGTTACGCCTCTGTATGTGGGTCTTTAGTTTTGTAGTAATAGCAGTTATTACTATAGCTATAGGTATAGATTCTTATCTAATGACTAATGGAATTGAGGCTGTAATTAGTTTATTATCTAATTATATTTAATTAATCTGAATAATATAGAAATTGATTCTTGTAATCTGCAGAGAGACATATACTGGATTTTCAAAAAGGAAAGTTTTATTCTAATTTGTGTTTGTTGATATAAAGAATAATACAGTAGATATTTTTTACATATTTTTCTTATGATGCTTTTTTTTAATCAAATTCAAAAATAAAATAGCCTGAGATTCCACAATCCAATATCTAAAGAGTTAGGCAACTGGAGTTGTAGTCATCATCCAATTTTAATGTGGTAAATTGTAATCAGTTCTTCATGGAGGCCAACATCTTCAGTTACTGTTGGACTGCTCCCAGCCCCCATAGGCCCACACAAACACTAAGCTTTTCAAGATTGCAGTTTGTGTGTCACATCTAATATGTGAAATGGTTGTGTAAACATGACTTATCTGATAAGAAAACATCTGAATTGTGTTATCAGAGGCCAATTGCAACCTCTTCCCAAAATAGAATTCAGTAGAAATCTCAATTCAGCAAACAAAAACCAAATGTGTATTGCATTAACAGTATAAAGAATCAAGAGTATGTGCTGATCACTTCTGTTTATCCATAGCACAGTACATTGTACATGGATTTATAATATACAGCTGTTTCCAAAGTGCAAACAATGGTGTTCCTGGTGTATCCAGATGCTTATCTTCTTCTCGTGGCTCCTCTTCATGGATTATGCTTTTCTTATATAGCGCTATCATATTCCACAGCACTTTACAGACATTATCACCACTGTCCCCATTGGGGCTCACAGTCTAAATTCCCTATCTGTATTTCTTTGGAGTGTAGGAGGAAACCGGAGTACCCGAAAGAAACCCACAGAAGCATGGGGAGAACATACAAACTCCTTGCAGATCTTGTACTTGCTGAGATTTTAATCCAGGGCTCCAGCCCTGCAAAGCAACAGTGCTAACTACTGAGCCACCGTGTTGCTAAAAATTGTTACTAGAGAGGCGAGAATTTGGTGGGTTCACTGCGTTCTACTGTAGTTGACTCTTAGTTAAATTGGTTCAATATGCTATAATGTGGGACACTGAATAAGTTCCATTTTAAAGGGGTTCTCCAGGACTTTGATATTGATGGCCTCTTCGTAGGATGTTCATGGAGGGCAGACACGTGGAACCCCACTGATCAGCTGTTAGCTGGTCCCAACACTGCCGGATGTATTCAGTGTGCAGAGCTGGAACACCACTGCTCAATACACTATGTAGTGGCCATTCCCAGTATTAGAGATTGGGTACCTTTAAAGTAGTACAACTTGTCTTTTACGGATATGTCTATTCCTACCGGTAGACTATATTTATTTTTTTTTTAAATATATTCCTTGTGATCTAAAGTAATTGAAATTACAGAGACACATTTAGGTAGGGCCTGTTCTTATTAGCATTGTAGTTTTGTGTTCAATATAAGTCAGAATGTTTTGATGGATCACTTGCATGTCGGATCCAGACAGTCACGTACTGACCCCATTGGCTTTTACGTCTGTCGTTAAACCCCTGAAGTTCACAATGATCCTGTGAACTGAGCAAGACATTACTGTAGTTTTCATCAAATTTCTCATCCTATCACTCAATGACCCCAATGATGAGTAAAAAAAACCCTGTTGATGACAGAACTAATGAAGATTGATGCATCTACAGTTAATTCAAGGTTTTGACAAGTTCTCTCTTTAAGGGAACACCCAGAAAGGAAGGACAAAAGTATACCGAAGGTAGTCTTAGCCTCACGGTTTGTCAGTCTAAGAGATATTCTGTATGTTTTGACACAAAGTTTTATATTAATCCCACAAATAAGAAAGGGGTAAATCTGCGGATATGTTTTATTGTTACCTGGAGAATGTCTGAGGTTTGGGACTCGGCGAAGGGTGCAGTACATAACAATCTTTTGTCCTACTGCAGACTGGGCTGAGGGGGAGGCTCCTGCTGCAGCTATTGACGTACATCCAAATACAAGTGAAGCTCACCCAAATAAGATACATCCCACCATTGTATGGCTATTTGGATCAAAAAGTTATCGCTCTGTGTAGAGAAAATACAAAGCCAAAAACAAACAAATTGCCCTGTCATGAAGGTGTTAAAAGATGATCACTCTTTGTGCACTGTACATGGGTCAGGCAAACCACGCTACACTTCCAGGATCAGTCCTGGAGACCTTGGCCTGGGAGCCAAATATTTAATTGGTGTACACTGTAAACGTGTTCGGTAATATGAACATCGAATGCTCAAACTATTAATCCTCGGATTGCACCCTTTGGTGGTCATGCTGCTGAATATTGGCTTCTCAAAAGACGTGGATCAAGAAAGCATTATTACGTATGTTGTAAAAATACATTTTCCATGCGTTAAATGTTAGAAAAATACAAGTGAACAAAACCTAATTTATACAGAATAACTTGTGTGCTCTGCACACTGTAGATCTTGGTTTTCTAGTCTTTCTCTTTACGTTTCTCACTCTTGATGAATAGCAAGCAATATGACTGGAGGACGTCAGTGCTATTTATACTCCTTGTGAAAATAATTTCTAAATATTCTGTTATCTATTACGGTCAAGTGGTTTGAAAGCCGTATGCATGGGAATAAGGAGTTTGTTCTGAGGATCGAGGCTTTCATAATGTACATGTGAAGCCAGCCAAGAGAAAGCCTCGCTCTGCTTTCTTCATGCAGCGATGGTTCCTCGGTCAGTGACTCCGTGACCCATCTCCTGGAGACAATCTACTGTGTTGTTTCTTCATGGAAACTAACTGGTAAAGTCATAACAAGGTTACCCTTCCAGGTTGTGACACAGGGTCAGTGCCTAGTTACAGAATTACAGCTTAGTTATTTGCCTTTAACTTTATGCACTCTTTATATAACACACTTATTACAAAATCTATATGGAATGTGATTAGGCATCCTTAGTTACAGCTAATTGATGATTGCAATCTCTAAGTCAAAGGGAACCTGTCGCATTGCACATACAGGTCAATCTGTGGACAGCATGGTATAGAGATGCTGAGCAGCATGATATATAGGTTTGTTGGACAAGCTTCAGTATTGTATGTTATTCAGTGAAGTCCCAGGTGTTTATATACATGTGAGTCCAGCGGTGGTCCTACAAATGTCTGCACGCACAGTCATACAGGTAAGACTGTCAGTCACTGAATAGGACTGCCCACTGGACTCACATCTTCACATTGCCAAGGTTTTAATGAGTAAAATTCAAGTTATACTGAAACTTTTCCCACAAAAATGTGAATCACCCTGATGGGTCCCTCCTGCTGTACAGCATGCTGCCTGCTGCTCGTGTACTTTTTCAGTATTGCGGGCTCCCTTTAATGTGCCACTAATGACATGTGAGCCCCTGATAGAGGCTTTACAAAGATTGTTTACTGAATTAGATGGTAATGGGACCTGCCTACTAGAAACCCAAGCAAAATCGATGCTCAGCAATGTGAGTGACTAACAGAACCAAGGAGATAATTCTTTATTTTGATATTAGCATGCGTTCCAATTTAGATTTGGCCTGGAAACTGGAAGCAGACATGTCGTTTTTGGCAAATGTTTGATTCAGGATTTCATAACCAAACAAAGGAGTGGATATGAAGAAGTGAAAGTCTCTCCTTTTTACTTTGGTTAAAAAAAAGTGGGAATTGCATATGTGTTTCTAACCTCAAAGAGTAGCCTAACTGAATATATTCTTGAATCCATTGTCATAGACATCATTTTTTTAATAAGTCTTTTAATCAAAGTTTAAAAATACAGTGTATGCCCATATCTTAGGTCCTTATTCTAGCCCTAATAATGGACAATAAATTTATGTTTTGCCTTTGCTTGGAGAGCATCAGTTGAATTTAAAGGGAATCCGTTAGCAGGATTTTCTATTTAATCTGAGAGCAGCATGATGTAGGGGCTGACACACTGATTCCAGTGATATTTCACTTATTAGGCTGTGTGCTGTAGTTTCAATACAATGTGTTTTAGCAGCAGGAGATTAAAGAAACACTCCCATTGTTTTTAATTCATTCAATGTGTATTGCACGTAGTATAAGTGTATTCATTTCCTCCCCCTACTACTGCGTTCCCCGGTGTCCAACACCGTTGACATCACTGAAATTGTGACTAGCCGGCTCACTCTATGCTCTATGCATGAGCCAGAAGTCTCTTTTACATCCTGACGCTTCATAGGCTTACATTGTAAAAAGTTTGTTTCCGGGTTACTCAGAGTGCAGTGATTGACTGCGCAGATTGACATTCCTTTCCTTTTGCATCCAAGATGGCCGCTACAGTGGCATGAGGAATAGACTGGTAGTTCTAAACCATGCCTTCCTTGCTCTCGCTGTCCCACAACTCAGGGAAAGCTTGGTTTAATACCATTGCATTCTTGATTCTGTTGTGGTAGCCAACTTGGAAGCCTAGGAACGGAACTCCTATCTGATTGGAGGAGGCAGCAGGATGCAAATTGCACCAGACAGTTTGCCAATACATGACAAATGTATTTTCACTTTTTTAGTCCTAGGGTCCGGGGATTGCTTTAAATTAGAGCATGCCCGGTCAAACTGTGGTACACAGTCCACATCCTTTCCTTTGCCTGTTCCTGTCTGCTCCGTCTATTTTGAGGTCTGCAGACACTTACCTAGGTAAAACTACTGGCTCATTTCTTTGGCCAACATACTGAGTGCAGAGTTGTGGTGGACATCAGACTTTGTGGGTGAAGCTGTCTATTAACCCCTTTTCCGACCTTGGACTTGCTCAGTGCGTCATGGTCAGATGGTACTTACCAACTTTAGATGTACTGAGTATGTCCAGGCACGCACAGAGGCTGTGCACATGCGATTGTCACCTGGTGTCAGCTCATTCAGACAGCTCTCAATGCCAGGAGTGATGCCCGCACCGCTCCTGGCACTTTAACCCCCTAAATGAGGTGATCGCAGCATTTAGCAAGCAAGAAGAAAGCTCCTCTGCCCTTGGATCGTAGACCCCACGACTTCATCGCGGGGTCCCAATCATTGCTATGTTGACTCGATGTCATCATGATGACATCCGTGTCACTAGGCTACGGCAAGCCACTCAAACCATGCGCAGAGCAGCACTGACAGCATCCAATACAATGCTCGTGCTGGTGAAAGTGAAAGTCCCATAGTGGGACAAAGTAAAAAGGTTAAAAAAAATTAAAAAATATTTTCCACATGCCCCCCTTCCTTCTGAGCCCACACAGTGTACCTAAACCACATTTAGCATCCACATGTTTGGCGTTTCTGTAGCGATGATAGCCCGCCTAATTTATGTGTGCATGCCTCCAGAAGCAAAGGCTGGGCATCACAACATACTGGGCACTACAGCGTACCGGTCACTAAAATGGCAGTTTGCAATTTTCTCCATAACTTCCACTGCTTCTATGTTTCTGGAAAACACCTGTGGAGTCACTACTCTTGTAGATAAATTCACAAAGGGGTACAATTATTTCCATACACAATTAGAACAGCCTCTTACTATGTTTTCCTTTATAAATGCAATTGATGCTCTGGGAAAAGGAAGACTATACATTAATTAAACATTTTAGTCCCAGCGTGGAGGCTTACCATACATACTCGAGTATAAGCCGACCCGAGAATAAGCCGAGACCCCTAGTTTTTCCAGAAAAAAACTGGGAAAACTTAATGACTCGAGTATAAGCCTAGGGTGGAAAATGCAGCAGCTACCAATAAAAATAAAAAATAGATACCAATAAAAGTAAAATTAATTGAGACATCAGTAGGTTAAATGTTTTTGAATATCCATATTGAATCAGGAGCCCCATATAATGCTCCATACAGTTTATGATGGGCCCCATAAGATGTTTCATATTAAAATATGCCCCATATAATGCTGCACAAATGTTGATTATGGCCCCATAAGATGCTCCATAGACACATTTGCCCCGTATAATGCTCCACAAATGCTGATTATGGCCCCATAAGATGCTCCATACAGACATTTGCCCCATATAATTCTGCACAAATGCTGATTATGGCCCCATAAGATGCACCATACAGACATTTGCCTCGTATAATGCTCCGCAAATGCTGATTATGGCCTCATAAGATGCTCCGTACAGACATTTGCCCCATATAATGATGCATAAATGCTGATTATGGCCCCATAAGATGCTCCATACAGACATTTGCCCCATATAATTCTGCACAAATGCTGATTATGGCCCCTTAAGATGCTCCATACAGACATTTGCCCCATATAATTCTGCACAAATGCTGATTATGGCCCCATACGATGCTCCATAGACACATTCGCCTCGTATAATGCTCCACAAATGCTGATTATGGCCCCATAAGATGGTCCATAGAGATATTTGCCCCATATAATGCTGCACAAATGCTGATTATGGCCCCATAAGATGCTCCATACAGACATTTGCCCCATATAATTCTGCACAAATGCTGATTATGGCCCCATAAGATGCTCCATACAGACATTTGCCTCGTATAATGCTCCACAAATGCTGATTATGGCCCCATAAGATGCTCCATACAGACATTTGCCCCATATAATGCTCCACAAATGCTGATTATGGCCCCATAAGATGCTCCATACAGACATTTGCCTCGTATAATGCTCCACAAATGCTGATTATGGCTCCATAAGATGCTCCATACAGACATTTGCCTCGTATAATGCTCCACAAATACTGATTATGGCCCCATTAGATGCTCCATACAGACATTTGCCCCATATAATTCGGCACAAATGCTGATTATGGCCCCATAAGATGATCCATACAGATGTTTGCCCCATACAATACACAGATGCTGATTATGGCTCCATAAGATGCTCTATATAGACATTTGCCCCTTATAATGCTCCACAAATGCTGATTATGGCCCCATAAGATGCTCCATAGACTATTATGCCCTATTTGCTGTTGCTGCGATTAAAAAAAAAAAAATCACGTACTCACCTCTCGTCGCTCAGGCCCCCGGCACTTGCTAAAGTCACCTGTCTGCGTTCCACCGCTGGGCGCAGCTGCGTCTTCCGCGCCCTCTGCACTGGCTGTTCAGGTAGAGGGCGGCGTGCACACTAATCGCGTTATCGCGCCCTCTGACCTGGGCGTCACTGCAGAGGACACGGAAGACGGAGCGGTGCCCGACGGTGGAACGAGGGACAGGTGAATATCGCGCAATGCCCCCATACTCACCTGCTCCTGGCGCGGTCCCTGCACATCCCTGGTTCTCCAGGCGCTGACAGCTTCTTCCTGTATTGAGCGGTCACATGGTATCGCTCATTACAGTAATGAATATGTGGCTCCACCCTTATGGGAGTGGAGTCGGGTACATATTCATTACTGTAATGAGTGGTACCATGTGACCGCTCAATACAGGAAGAAGCTGCCGGCGCCCGGAGAACCAGGGACCACGCCAGGAGCAGGTGGGTATGATTGCACAGCTCCGCTCCCCCTCCCCTACCGACCCCTGGGAATGACTCGAGTATAAGCCGAGAGGGGCAATTTCAGCCTAAAAATGGGCTGAAATTCTCGACTTATACTCGAGTATATACGGTACTTTAAATCATTAAACATTTGCCTTTGTGTTTGAGTGGGCACCAGTGAAATCTGTATCATATAGTGATACAGTGAGGATGGAGAAGACCTAGAGGGATATTCAGTAAGAATGCAACTTTTTACGCCAGTCTAAATCCAAAGTTGTCGTTAAATGAGCCAAATTGTGCACCTCCTAAACAATTTGGTGCTGTTCTACAGACACAAACAGAAATGTATGCATGCTTTAAGCAAGCAGAGATGGGTGTCGATATTTGCACCATTTTCTTTCTTTTGTATTATTAAAGGGAACCTGTCACCTGAATTTGGCGGGACCAGTTTTGGGTCATATGGGCGGGGTTTTCGGGTGTTTGATTCACCCTTTCCTTACCCGCTGGCTGCATGCTGGCCGCAATATTGAATTGAAGTTCATTCTCTGTCCTCCGGAGTACACGCCTGTGTAAGGCAAGATTGCCTTGCGCTGGCGTGTACTCCGGAGGACAGAGAATGAACTTCAATTCAATATTGCGGCCAGCATGCAGCCAGCGGGTAAGGAAAGGGTGAATCAAACACTCAAAAACCCCGCCCATATGACCCAAAACTGGTCCCACCAAATTCAGGTGACAGGTTCCCTTTAAACCTGTCTAAAATTGTAGACTATGGCTTGTATATAATACAAAAAATTAAAGGCTATGTGCACACGTCAGGATTCTTTGGAGAAATTTCCTGAACAAAACCAGACTTTTTCTGCAGGAAATCCGCATGCAGTTTTTTTTTGCGTTTTTTGTGCGGATTTTCACGTTTTTTCTGGAGCTTCCCAATGCATTAAATAGCAGGAAATCCGCAAAAAATTCGCAAAATTAATGAACATGCTGCATTTTTTACCGCGATGCGTTTTTTCACGGAAAAAGCGCAACATGTGCACAAAAATTGCGGATTGCATTCTATTAATGGGATGCTTAATGGATGCATTTTTTTTGCGTTTTTGTAGTGAAAAATCCGGAACGTGTGCACACAGCCAAAGAGATGAACTGGAATATAAGGTGGTATGCATGCAACATGTAGGCGCATCTTCACACTGGCTCCTAAACAGACAAAGATGAAACAAATTGAGCAAATACCCTGCAGTAAATAAATAGCATTAGTGCATGAAAATAACATAAGGTACTTAGTTAATTTTGATCAAAAAATGTAAAAAATATTACGCTATAACTATTTAGTTACTGCAGGTCATTTGCTCATTTTGTATATCATACATTTGCTTATTTTTTTTGTGCACAACTTGTGCCTTTTTGGAACATAGTTCTTGAACAGATTAATAATGTCTCTAAGCTGATCATAATCAGCTGTAATAGATCAAGCAGAATATTGAAGGGATTGGCCAGCTCTTTCAAACTGACTATGGGCACCCCCTGTGATCAACTGTTGTGAGAAGCCACGGGGCTTGTGCGAGTGCCATAGCCTCAGTGTTTCCACTATCCGCAGGCTGGCCTGTATTTGCATGCTTTGTGCTTTTCATAGCATTGATTTGAGGGATTGCAGTATTCGCTATTCACTTCAATTGAAAAATGGTTTAATATTTTAAACAGCCACTAAAGATAGTACGGAGCAGGCAGTTATGAACCATCAGGCTGCTGTAAATTCAAGGACCACATGCAGCCTATTCAAAAAGCTTATCGGAGGGGTTGCCAATAGTCGATTTAATATTGATAGCCATTCATTATTTTAAAGTGGATAGGCCAATACCCTTTGACATAAGCAGATGGATTTATGTGTTCTGGGCTTTCATATTTTTGGTTTGACCTCTAGTATTGCATCCCTTTCATTGATGAGGATCCATGCTGCTCACATCCAGAAGGCAAGATAAAGTCTTATGTGCCTTATACGTTGGCCGTTGCCTATTTTCCCAAATAAGCCATTTAGATAAACACTGAGCTGGAGATCTTAGCAGCTCCCAGTAACCTTCCTTGAATTCATCCTTCCCAATTCTTCTATTCCCCAGCATCTTCTCTCTGTGGAGAATTGGGAATCCCCCATACACATAAGATGACTAACTGATCCTGCCTGCATATTAGTGGGTTAAATCTAGTGTGTATCGGGGTGGAGGGGCCTATAGATGTAGCATTACTAGAGAAGCCCATTGCATGTAGAGCAGATTGTATGTGCTTTGACAGATCGCTGCAGCTTGGTCCATGAAAATGTTGCCATATAGAGATTGAGAGGATTACTCGACATTCTTCTACACATTATTATGAAGTACATTTTCTCTATTTTGGAAATAATGAGTTAAATAGGATATGCTCTAATTAATTTGTCCTTTGCAGGGCTGGCATTCATCCATTAACACAAATCTGAATTTTGATAAGAATTCTCCTTGCTCGCTCCGCTGCATGTGAACCTAAAGACGGTTGCTCTCTTGGCCTGACAAAACACATTGTACAAGTGTCCTTTACCATTGCAGAATGGAAGTGTCCTGTAAACTTTGCATCAAGAGCTGTAATACATCAAATGATATCTTTGATAGATTCGCTAGTCTCATTACATCCCAATTTCCCCATACAGCAGTACAGCAGCCCCCCACCTCCTGTGAGGTTAGAACGGTTACCACTTCCGCATTAGATGCAGCCCCCTACCTCCCCTACAGACAGAACAGTCACTCCCCAGGCCTACTTTTCACTGTTAAGCCAGCAGTCATCTTCTGATTTCAACAAGTAATTGTTTTGCACATAGTTTAATTTCTACACCTGTCTTCAGGTGTATAACTTGAAGGGGTTCTACCCATTTTTTTAATCTATAGCAAGTCCACAGGATATGCCTTAGGCCGGGGTCACACTAGACCGTAATACGGACGAGTGCTATGCGATAAAAAATCGCATAGCACTCGGCCCAATGTTAATCTATGGTGCAGCTCCCATCATCCGATATTTTCTCCACCGTATTTCGGATCCGAGGGAACTCGCAGCAGGCTGCGATTGTCAGCGTATCTCGGCCGAGACTCGCCAATGCAAGTCTATGGGTGCGAGAAAAAATCGGATTCCACACGGATCATGCGTGTGCATTGCGAGAAATACGCACCGGTGTTCTATAGAAAAGCCGGTAATTCAATTGCCGGCTTTTCATTTCTCCTTCACAAACCCGACAGGATATGAGACATGATTACATACAGTAAACCATCTCATATCCCCTTTTTTTTTTTGCATATTCCACACTACTAATGTTAGTAGTGTGTATGTGCAAAATTTCAGCGCTGTAGCTGCTAAAATAAAGGGTTAAATGGCGGAAAAAATTGGCGTGGGCTCCCGCGCAATTTTCTCCGCCAGAATGGTAAAGCCAGTGACCGAGGGCAGATATTAATAGCCAGGAGAGGGTCCATGGTTATTGGCCCCCCCGTGGCTACAAACATCTGCCCCCAGCCACCCCAGAAAAGGCACATCTGGAAGATGCGCCTATTCTGGCACTTGGCCACTCTCTTCCCACTCCCTGTAGCGGTGGGATATGGGGTAATGAAGGGTTAATGCCACCTTGCTATTGTAAGGTGACATTAAGCCAGGTTAATAATGGAGAGGCGTCAATTATGACACCTATCCATTATTAATCCAATTATATGAAAGGGTTAAAAAACAAACACACACATGAATAAAAAGTATTTTAATGAAATAAACACAGCGGTTGTTTTAATAATTTATTGCTCTCTCAATCCATCCGGGACACCCTCGCTTGGAAAAATAATAAACGCACAAGATACATACCTTCTGATGTCCTATCACGTCCAACGAGGTAATCCATCTGAAGGGGTTAACTAATATTACAGGCACGAGCTGCGATAAACCACTCGCTCGTGCCTGTAATCCCCGGGTGCTGAAAGGAAAGCAGAGTGATCTATACTTACATTGAGTCGCGGTGATGCGCCCCTGCTGGATGTTCTCATGAACTGCAGCCTGGGAACTTTTTCCCACGCTCCAGGTCATATGAGGACATCCACCAGGGGGCGCATCACCGCGACTGAAGGAAATGTAGGTCAATGACCTACATTTCATTCATTCGCCGGGGAATTACAGGCACGGAGCACAGCTGCATTTGCAGGGCTCCTGCTTGTAAAATATTTTAACCCCTTCAGATCATGGATTACCTCGTGGGACGTGACGGTTCAGCTGAGGGTATGTATCTTGTGCGTTTATTATTTTTCCAAGCGAGGGTTATTTGCTGATGGATTGAGAGAGGAATAAAATACTGAAACAACCGCTGTGTTTATTTCATTAAAATACTTTTTAATCATGTGTGTGTGTGTGTGTGTTTTTTAACCCTTTCAGACAATTGGATTAATAATGGATAGGTGTCATAATTGACGCCTCTCCATTATTAACCTGGCTTAATGTCACCTTACAATAGCAAGGTGACATTAACCCTTCATTACCCCATATCCCACCGCTACAGGGAGTGGGAAGAGAGTGGCCAAGTGCCAGAATAGGCGCATCTTCCAGATGTGCCTTTTCTGGGGTGGCTGGGGGCAGATGTTTTTAGCCACGGGGGGGCCAATAACCATGGACCCTCTCCTGGCTATTAATATCTGCCCTCAGTCACTGGCTTTACCACTCTGGCGGAGAAAATTGCGCGGGAGCCCACGCCAATTTTTTCCGCCATTTAACCCTTTATTTTAGCAGCTACAGCGCCGAAATTTTGCACATACACACTACTAACATTAGTAGTGTGGAATATGCAAAAAAAATGGGGATATGAGATGGTTTACTGTATGAAAACCATGTCTCATTTCCTGTCGGGTTTGTGCAGGAGAAATGAAAAGCCGGCAATTGAATTACCGGCTGCTCACAGATATCGCGCTGAATGAAATCTAAATACAGAATATATATATATATATGTGTCTCAATGACATATATATATATATATATATATATATATATATATATATATATATATATACTGTATATATGTTTTCCCGAACATTTGAGCACATAAATCCATTAGATGTCGGTTTTGCAAGCTTGCGAGAAAATCTCGGCATACGGATGCCATACGGATGTCACACGGATGTCACACGGATCATTTGATGCGAGGAAATCGCATCCTCGCACTGCACACGGATCACTGTTTTTGAAACATTTGTGCGATTCTCGGCCGTGAAAAACGGACCGTTTTTTTATACGTTAAGTGTGTCCCCGGCCTTAAAGGTATGATACATCTTGGTCCCTCAGAAGGGATTCACACCTATCTCGATAATGGGGGTCTCATTGAGAGCTGTTGTTCGTGGAGAGATTGGCTGAACTCCCATAGTAATGTGATGGGGCACATGTGATAGGGCACTGCTCACGGAGATAGGTGCTGTCATATATTTTCTGGCATAACTATAGGTAGTTTAACAGTAGAAAAGCCACTAATTTGATCCACAAGCACTAGAAGTAATTTAACTCAATGTGGAATTCATTTTCTATCAACTTACCATTATAGGTGACATACAGTGCAATGAAAAAGTATTCATACCCTGTGTACTTTTCACTTTTTCACACAACACCCACAAACTAGCATGCATTTTATTGGGATTTTATGTGCTGTACCAACACAAAGAAACAAGTATTTATGAAGTGTAAAGGAAATTATACATGGTTTTCTGATATGTTAAAAATATAAATCTGAAAATTGTGATGTGCATTTGTATTCAGCCCCCCTGAGTCAGTACTGTGTAAAACCACCTTTTGCTGTAGTTACTGCTGCAGGTGTTTGGGGTATGTCTCAGCCAGCTTTGTACATCTATAGGCTGAAATGTTGCCTATTCTTTTTTGCAAACTAGCTCTAGCTCAGTGAGATTGGATAATGAGCATTAGTGAACAGCAATTTTCAAGGCTTACCACAGATTCTGAATGGGATTGAGGTCTGGACTTTGACTGAGCCATTCAGACATATGAATATGGTTTGATCTAAACCATTCTATTGGTGCTGTAGCAGTATATTTAGGGTTGTTGTCCTGTTTGAAGGTGAACCTACGCACAAGTCTTTTACAGCCTCTAACAGGTTTTCCTCCAGGATTGCCCTGTATTTATTTCCATCCATCTTCCCATTAACTCTAACCAGCTTCCCTGTTCCTGCTGAAGAAAATCACCCCCACAGCATAATGATGCCACCACCATGTTTGATGGTGGGGATGGTGTTTTCAGGATGATGTGCAGTGTTAGTTTTCTATCCAAAATAGCATTTTGCATTTGGCCCAAAAAATTCTACTTTGATCTCATATCACTAGAGCACCTTCTTCCACATGCTAGCCATGTCTCCTACAAGGCTTTTTGCAAAGTGAACTTTTTATGGCTTGTTTTCAAAAATGGCTTTTTGCCACTCTTGAATAAAATCCACATTTGTGGAGTGTATGACTAAAGGTACCTTCACACTAAGCGACGCTGCAGCGATACAGACAACGATGCTGATCGCTGCAGCGTCGCTGTTTGGTCGCTGGAGAGCTGCCACACAGACAGCTCTCCAGCGTCCAACGATGCCGAGGTCCCCGGGTAACCAGGGTAAACATCAGGTTGCTAAGCGCAGGGCCGCGCTTAGTAACCCGATGTTTACCCTGGTTACCAGTGTAAAATGTAAAAAAACAAACACTACATACTCACCTTCGCGTCCCCCGGCGTCCGCTTCCTGCACTGACTGTGAGTGCCGGCCCTAACAGCAGAGCGGTGATGTCACCGCTGTGCTGTGCTTTCACTTTACGGCCAACGCTCAGTCAGTGCAGGAAGCGGACGGCAGGGGACACGAAGGTGAGTATGTGAGTATGTACTGTTTGTTTTTTTACATTTTACACTGGTAACCAGGGTAAACATTGGGTTACTAAGCGCGGCCCTGCGCTTAGTAACCCGATATTTACCCTGGTTACCATTGTAAAACATCGCTGGTATCATTGCTTTTGCTGTCAAACACAACGATACACGGCGATCTGACGACCAAATAAAGTTCTGAACTTTAATCAACGACCAGCGATATCACAGCAGGATCCTGATCGCTGCTGCGTGTCAAACACAACGATATCGCTATCCAGGATGCTGCAACGTCACGGCTCGCTAGCGATATCGTTTAGTGTGACGGTACCTTAAGGCTGGAGTCACACGAGCAATGATTTTCTCATGCGAGATAATCGAATCACTTATGTTAATGACGCCCGACTCAAACTCTGGTCAGTATCAGTTTACTGTGTTCTGATTATCTCGCATAAGGGAATCGCAGCACAGGTTCAGAGAAGAGGGAGAACTTAATTTTTCCATCTTATCCATAGTCTGCATCCATGTAAATTTTACACGCACCCATAGACTGGAATAGGCGCCTGTGCTTCAATTTCTGGAGTCACTCGCAGCATACTGTGATTTTTTTTCTCATGTCGGATTGGCATGAGAAAAAAAATAGCAGATCTGCACTGCCCTGTAGTATAATATTGGTCCGAATGCTAGTTACTAATATATCGGCTAGCATTCCTCCGATTTATATGCTTGTGTGAGCGAGCCCTAATAGTTGTAGTGTGGACAGAGTCTCCCACCTGAGTTTTGGATCTCTGCATGGATTCATGAGCCTCTTGGCTGCTTTTCTAATTAGTGCTTTCCTTGTAGGTGGATGACCATGTCTTGGTAGGTTTGCAGTTATACCATACTACTTCCATTTTTGGTTGATAGATTGTACAGTGCTCCGTGACATGTGCAGAGCTTAGGTTATTTTTTTTTTATAACCTAACCTTGATTTACACTTTTCCATAACTTTATCCCTGACCTGTCTGGTGTGTTTTTTGCTTTTCATGACTCTCTTTGATCCATAATATTTTCAAACAAACCTCTGAGGCCTTAACAGAAGAGCTGTAGGTATACTGAAAATAAATTACACACAGGTAGTCTCAACTTCCATATTATTTATTGCTAATTATGTGACTTCTGAAGGCAATTGGTCACTCAGGATTTTATTAACAGTCAGACCCAGAAAACATGGCATGGCCTGCTCCCTGCTAATAGTCATGGCACTATCCAAACCTGAATTAAATCCTTAAATACCTAAAGACACAAGACCTAACCTCTAAAGTATTGCCCATATTTAATCAAGACACCAAACTCACAGCATGACATAAGGAAGTTAATTATACCAACATTCATTTTAAGTATTAGAATTGCGACAGACATGAATCATTATAATATACAATAATTCTCAAAATTATACTAATAATAATATAATAGATATACCTTCCAGTTCTCGAGTCCCCATGCATAAAATCCAGTATGCTTTCTGCATCTGCAGGCTTGCAGACCAATCACCCCCTCTCACGGGGTAATTAACCCTCTCTATACCACACATTATCAGGTTCCTAGTATCTTCATTATGTTTCTCTTTGGCTCCATTCACATGTTCAAGGATATGTAATTTAATTTTCTCGTTGTACATCCTATGTATTAAAGATTGCACTCTGTATATGTTGCCAAATATACTATGTGTGTAGAATTGCAATTAATGAACTTTTTAATTCTAGATTTAATCCTACTGCCTATGTCTTGATTAAGTATGGGTGGTGCTCTAGTGTTTAGCTCATGTGTCTATAGGTATTTAAGGATTTAATTCATGTTTGAGTGCTGTCATGACAAAGACCTTTTTTTGCTTGAAACTTCTAGGCCTAGTGGTTTCTTGTTTTTAACCATGTTTTTTAGTATATGCTAATAAAGTATATAATTTTTATATCATTTATTACCTTGACGGTAACTGGACTTTTTCTCTTGCCATATTCACACCTGTACAATGGCTTTAATGCAAAACCAACAAAATGGGATAAAGCGTAAACTTTCCACTTGTTTTCAAGGGATTTTTTACCAAAATATTGCATTAACTGTAGAGGAATTAGTCATTTTTATATAGTCTTTCCATCTGCACAGTCTGGTGCGGTCTGATACCTTATTATTTGATAAAAAAATAATGATATAAAATATACGTACCAGAAAGGTAGCAGGAACTTTAGGAGTATATCAACAGTTTGGTCTAAAGGAAGAATCCACTGCCGAGCTTAGCAACACCAAAGGACATGGAAAAGCATGGAAAATATGAATTATTGTATTGGTAAAGAAAACCCCTTCACAAAATCTATTCCCGTCAAGAACACTTGAAAAGATGCATATACCATTGTCAGTCTTCAATCACAAGATGCCTCTATATACAGTCATGGCCGAAAGTGTTCTCACTCTTGAAATTGTTCCAGTTAGTGGTAATAGTGGAACTCCAAAAGGTTTTTTTTTTAAGTTCATTGATGTGGTAACTAGTAAGATGTTGGGAATGTATAGATCAAAAAACTTCACTGACTTCTGGTTTATTTTTGGGCTTGCATGAAATCCTTTTGTTATAGTTTTGCCATGTCTGTGCCAAACATGCATTCTGAACTGGTATAAGAAATATTTAGAGCCGTTCAGGGAATGTAAATAATGTGAGATTAAAACCACAACTCTATTCCAAGTTAGTTTGACTTTTTCCATTTCAAAGGCTTTGCTAAAGCCACGATAATACAAGTTAAAGCCCCATTTGTTCTTTTCCCCTAAATTATACAGGCAGCATTTCTCCACTTTAGAGAATTGAAAACGCAGACTCCCTTTCCCCTTATGTCATTTCCATATTGTATTAGTAGAAGCTTTATTACCTCTAGCATTTGCTTAGTGTATGACTTTTACTCATCTGTAGACATGGATAAATATTTCTAGAATTTCCTCGTGGCCATCACTTTTCCTACTCACAAAATAGTCATAGAAAGTGTTTGCAACGCATAATAAATATGGCACCTGCTGCTCGGTGAATCTCAATTTATTTCAATGATACTGCGGCAAAAAATAAAGGTTTCTCACACATGGTTCCTGCTGCTGTCGGGTACTGAAAATCAACTCCTAGTCTTTTCAATAGTTGCTGATCTGAAATACCCCATGGTGGCCACAAAACATTATATGAAACTGCAGAGGTCTCCATTCACTGTTTACATCCAGCCCCAGATGATAGCAGATTATTGTTGGGGGCATCTGACCCCTGCTGATCTTTTATTGATAGGATAAGTCACCGATATAAAAGTGCTGGAAAACCCGTATAACATTGCTTCCGTAGTGACATGATATCATGTGAATATATTTTTCTTTACACAAATATTAAAGGGAACCTGTCATTAGATGAGCCTGAGCAATTGCAGCAAGGGATATTTTACGCTTATGCTCTTCATTTTAGAGAAAACATAGTTTGAAAACATATAAGACTATAAAGAGAGACATAACTAGTCTGATGAGGTCCCCATCCGGCTTCACCCCACCCTGTTACAGTTGATTGACAGGTCCCTCCATATGCACTCATATGGTAGAGACCTGTCATTTCACTGGAACAGGATGGTAAGAAGCCGACCAGAGACTTCATCGGTGTATTTAAACCATGTTTCCTCTGAAGTGCCCCAGCATGTCAGTGTTAGACATGTCTGGCTGTAATCACGCAGCCACGTTCTGAATCATGCTGCCCGTGATTCAGGAACTTCAGGCTATACATTAAATGGTTAACTTTCTTGAGTTCTAAAATACATACCCAATAACCAAGTGAATTTTTCTTCAAGCAGGAGTAATTTGGGTGAAAGGTAATCTATCATACCCCATGGCTGTTCCTCCTTCCCCTGGGCACGGCCCACAAAAAAGAAGTACCCATTTACACCTGCTCTCACCTATCACTCATAGGGGTGAACAATCGCTTTAACAGTGTTTTTCTTACAAGCTGTCATCCATTATAGTCAGGGCTGCTTTGATCTGCCAATTATCCTGCCTGAAATACATTAGGCCATTCAGCACAGTACTAACTAGGTGCTCCTTTCTGTTAATGCCACTATAACAGAGGCAGGAATGTTTTGCGGGGCCCACTGCTGATTTTTCCCTAAAGACATTTAGGTGTGTGTTAAGTGTTACATTGGCTTCGGTATAGCCAGCCTGACATAGTGTTCACAATGAAATTCAATTGCCTTTAATGAAAAGTTTATTTAGCACTGACTCCTGATTTCCCATGCGATCCTTTCACCCAGCACACAATGATCGCTCCCAGCCCTCCCCACAAACCTGGCAGGATTCTTTTTTATATAAGTTGTTTTTTTTTTTTTAATTCAGGACAATTTAATTAATGTAACTTGGGTGGCTATACAAGTGGAATAAGAACAGAAGTAGGCTAGAACTGCTGAAGACATATGACTATTATTTTTTTTAACTTTCTATGTAATTATGATGTTTTAGGCCAACCTCCCACCCTTCCCCATCTCCCACCTCTCACCTTACACTTCTGTCTAATTCTTAAAAAAATATTTATGTCTCTGTGTTCACCCAAACAAATCGCCATGACTGTTCCAGTTTTGGACAATTCCCACTTATCGAAAGAGTCAGATGTCATCAGATTTTCTGCAGATGACAGACTCCCCAGAGTACATGTGTCAAACTCTGGCCCACAAGCTGATAACATTTGGCCCACGAAGAAGGCAGCCCTCCCACCCGTGTCCTGCAGTCTGCAGGAAGTGCGTCACAGACAAGCAAGTGCCCTGTGCATAGTGAATGTAATGTAACTTGCCAGCACTTTTTCAGACCGCCCACTGCATTGTCCAATGGGAGAGGAGAAGTCCCATCAGGTTACCAGACAAGAGATGCTTCTGTGTAAGGATAGATAACACCTTTCATCTGTATGTAGTAAATCAACCTGTGCCCGCAGCTTGCCTCAGCTGGGAGGAATAGGCAGGAGAATGGTACTCAATCCTTTGCCATTCATAAACACAACAGGGATTCCTCACACAAACTGTTCTGGGCTGAAGATTACTGTAGGTTTGCTTACATTTTCATTCCATACCACTTGTTTTTTCCTTTGCTACATTCTTGAGACTTTTGATGCCAGCCTTGTCGAATTGCTAGTGTGCTTAAGTTTTCCTTGTTTTCTTCAAGATCCCAAATTTGTCATCTTAAAAGGAACCAGAGAAAGACACCCAGCATCAACCCCGCCCCCCTCCTCCCATATACACGTTCTGTAGTAAAACAGACAGTAGGAATGTGGTCCTAAAGTGACTGAATCTAGTGACCTTCCCTGTGAGGTCACCCACCCCTGCAGCAAATAGTGAGTGTGGAGTTGTGTACCTGAAGGGGTGATGGCATTTCCCTGGTGTCGTACCTGGGAGGCAACATTTCAGCTACGCTGCAGTGCCACAGTCATGTTCGTAACATAGTTAGCAAGGCCAAAAAAAGACATTCATCCAGTTCAGCCTATATTCCATCAGAATAAATCCCCAAATCTACATCCTTCTAAAGAACCTAATAACAGTAAGATACAATATTGTTACGCTCCTGGAAGACATCCAGGCCTCTCTTGAACCCCTCGACTGAGTTTGCCATCACCACCTCCTCAGGCAAGGAATTCCAGATTCTCACTGCCCTAGCGGTAAAGAATCCTCTTCTATGTATAGTAACACTGTTAGCAAGGCCGAAAAAAGACACTGTTGAGATTCATTAAATAAGTTGTCCGGTTTAAAATGACAATTCTGCACTCACTCCATGTGACTGCAGTCTTTTGAACCCTCTCAGCGCACACTGCTCGCTGTGAGGATTCTCTGCTGTCTGCACCGGTAACAGTGGTCACGTGACGGCAAGTATGCCATATCCAAAATCCTGGCCAGAATTTGACTAGACTGCTTCCAGCCTCATGCAATATACTAATATTGAGCATGCCAAAAACAGTCTAGTCAGGTTCTGGCCAGTAGTTTGAATAATGCATACTTGCGGTCACGTGACCTTTGTTCCCGGCGCTGACACTGGAGAATCCTCACAGCGTTAAGTGCATGCACTGGAGGATTCACAAGTCTGCAGTCACACAGAGTGACTGCAGACTTGTCATTTTAGACCATACAACACCTTTAACCCCTTCACAACATATGATGTGCTTATATTTATTAATAAGGAAAAACGTCATCAATTGTAGACATTGTTTTAATAAATATCAAGGTTGGCCCGCAGCTTTGTCCAAGTTTTTAACATTAGCCCTCTGTGTATTTGTGTTTGACATCCCAGGCTCCAGCGTTAGACACACTCTTTGAAGCACTCTCCTGTTTGGGTCCTGAATAGAGGTCTTCTTCTACTAACTTATTATTCTATTAGAGAGTATATACTGTAAAATGTATTTTCTGAAAAAGTTTCTAAATATTACCAACTGAAATTAGCCATGAATTGATACATCTCACACGGCCTACATATAGAAAATATATTTCTGTCTCCTGTTGTGTCTTTTGAATGCTAGCAGCCACCATGAACCCATTCTGGTTGTGGAATCTATGAACACTATATCTGGTGTCTGCTATGTAATTGCTATAGTATACAGTGGTTATAATGTTCATCGTAAATACCTATGGAAAGTGCAGACAGCTTAAAAATAATGGGACTATGTTGGCCAGTAAAAAGTGACATAGGATATAGGCTTCCCAAGTGAACTTGACTTAGGCAGCTGTCAGATTCTTCACGCTCCACACTTTGTAAAATCTTGTATTGAGCCCACCCTGAGAGTATGTGCCACAGTCCCGGAATTTTCTTTCTTTATGACACTAACCCTAACAGTCCAACATTGTATCACTAAATGAAGAAGTCTGTAAAGCAATGGCTGACTGAATTGTTATAAAACATGTTTCAAGACCTAGGCATGTTACATACATTACTGTGTTATTAAGTGAGGACAAAAATCTACATTGGTAAAGTGAAGGGTTTATTAGAGCATTAAGGTAAGTTATATGCCTTAGGAAGATGCTGCCTCCACTATACATATGAACACTCGGCTCAGGATATGGCTTTTAAAGTCAAACTGCCCAATCTTTCTCTGTCCCAACATCATCTGTCTGAGGAGAGCCGGGAGACCCGCAAATGGTTTGACGTTCCCTTGTAAATCAGTGGGTTTGCTCAACTTTAATGTATATGGTGGCCTTGATTGAGAGAAAATAACTGCACTCTGGCCACGTTCTAGAAATGGAGAAATATAAAAAAAATGTTCCTATAACATGTATAGAATGACACCTTAGAGATGACACTTGAAGGGTTAGAAGGGTTGGCATCTCTTGTATGTACAAGCTGATTTGAATGAGTGCACGATCGGAGAGAGATGGCCACCTAGCTTATCTTGTTACTCATGTACAAAACATTACTGGAACAGCACTTCAGAAGGTGTTTTTTATGCTTTGCAAGAATTTTTATTAGCATGGTTGGTCAACCAGGTCCAAATAAGTGCACAACATACAGTATCAAGTTAAGTAATACAGACAAAATTAGCGCAATGTTTCGGGTATGACACACTTCGTTAGTGAATACAGAGACATAAACATTGGTAATTACCATATATACAAGGTTAAATAAAAATGATGGTACAGTAGTCAAGAAATAAATGTGTATCTGAAAATGGCACATGAGCAGGAGGTTCATCTTCAGGATGCAATGTACTGGGTGGACCCAAAGTACAACTTGCATGCTATGGAGAAGGTGCACTCATAGTGGTTTGTACATTGTGTTGTTCCTCTAAGCACTGTGCCCCTGAGAGAAAAGCGTATAGTTTTCTGCCTCAAGGAATACTGTATAGAAAAGAAACTTCTTCAAAAGATCAAGAAGATGAAGTCCTTTTCGTGGCAATTTTGGATGGCGTCTCAAAGAGATTTTGTTGTATTTGTAGTCTTGTCAACACACATCTACATCTGTACTAATGTTTGCATTCTTTGATTTGTTATATCCAGTCCTTTCTACAAAAAAGTAGAGGCCTGCACAATGTTGGCTCTGGATAATTGTACTAATGTTTTCTCTCTTAGTTTGCAGCACATCTGGTGAAGTTGGGATACCCACGCGTTTGTATCTTGGATGGTGGAATGAACAAGATGAAGCCCACAGGTCTACTAACTGTACCATCCCCACAAATATGAGCTTTCCACATCCTGAAGACTGACTATTGGTCCAGTCCAGTTCCACCAGTGCCATCTACTTTCTTATATATTATTATTATTTCATCCACAGTATCATGGTTCTGGATACAGCTACAAAGATAATTTGGGGATTTTTTTAATTTTATTTAAGGAATATATCGTTCCTAAATCATTGTTGTTCCCATCCCGCTCCAACGAAAAGTAACAATATTTTTCTACAACTACAAGTTGTGAAAAAATATTGCCACTTTTCAAAGTTATTTATTCTAGCATTCTGGCAAAACTGCTTTGATGAATTAGGGCCAATGTGTATAATGTTAAATTAAAAAGTATACGTATTCTGTCTTAAACCCAAAATATTAACACAGAATCAGGTTATAGTCCCAGAAGAGGGTTTATTCCCATTATTGGAATTTTTAATATGAATCAGATAAGCCGTAAGGCATCTGTCACATTGATGGAGCAGGAACCTTCATTGATGTCTAAAATGAACAGCCCTGAGCAGTGACGCGGTGTGTACAGCCATGTCGCCAGTAATCCAGTGGGAGCAATTCATTGAAACGATGGCTGGGTGTATGGGGTCATCACTTTGTTCTACACACGTGTGTTCATGCTCTTAGACTATGAGAAATCTGACAAGTCAGAACATCCTGTAATGAGAAAAAACACGGTAATCATCTAATACAGTCTGTTTATGCTTAATGGACAATATGTGTACATGGTGTGCATTTACCAAAGGTAGAATTATGGAAGATCCATTGTTTTCTGTATAAAATGGAAAAATCACATTGTGAACTATTATAATTGTGATAATGTTACATGTAATATATATACATTGCACTGAACAGTGAATAAAGCTGCATAGAGAACAAGAGAACATGGCAGAAAGTGTGCTTAGTCAATAATCATGAGATTCACTCTAGTGTCATTTTTTTAATCACTACTCCAGAATATAACTAGAAAAGTCACTGCCACCATTACTGGAAATGTATTTACCTGCAGAATGAACCAGTGGATCTTACTAATGAGAGCGTACACATATGGCTAATGACCTGGTCACTTCTCTGGCGTGTGTTTTTTCCTTTCTGCCCTTCACATTCTGCATTTCTTGTGCTTATGCTAGTGTAGACGTCATCCGTAAAACTGTAAAAGTTATATAGTGTCCTGCCAGTATGAAGTGGTACTTATTAACAAAACCTTTTGGAAAAAATACTGTAAGTGGTCCTGATAGCTGAAGTGGCCTACAGATCCCCCAGGTCCAACATAGACGAAAGGCAACTAAGACAAAGTATAGGGCGCACCACCATATGAAAAATAAAGTTAATGGGTGCAAGGTCAGTAATAAACAATTACATGAAGACCAAAAAGAAAAGCATTACTGCCAAAAATTCGCACACCAATAATACTACATAAAGTAAAAAATATAAAGCTGATTTTATTGAACAATACAACACATCACAAACAGTAAAAACATAGTTAAAAAATGTACACCATCCAAAATATACAGGTCATAGAGATCAAAAAGCTAGATACAATGAAGCTACCCATAACACACCAACCTCCGACCTAATGGCTCATGGGGAAATAAAAATACATCAAGATCAGGCAGCACATAATACACATATTCGCCACACAACCATGTGAGGCATATAAGAGGTTGCTGCATAAAGATCTTGTATGGAAAAAGAACCAGGGCGGGGAAGGGAGGGGGAGAAAGAAAGGGTTAATGATAACCCATAGGGAAAGACATGAAGCTAGATCTCTAAAGATAAATACGGAGGCAATCCTCCATTCAAATACAACCTGATATTGTAGGGCGATGCCCACGCGTATCGCCTGACAAGCAGGCTTCGTCAGGGAAGATGCCGCTTGTATGTCCGAACAGCTTTAAGTAGTATGAGCCTAATAGCTCATAGAGAACCGGTGTGTAGGCATACATCCGCCGGAAGTAGGGGAAGTAACCTAGAGCAGGACAATTGGTTAAACATATCGTTCCTAGTACAAATAGGACCGACGTAACGCGCATGCGCAAGGAGCCGTGTCTCCAAAGATAAATCATGCCGCAACCGCGGCTGCGCCAAGCAAAGCGCAAAAATGCGCACGCGCGTAAGGCATAGGGAAAAGATCAGGCATGCACAGCATACTGCTACATTATATCGCCGCAAGACAGCATGAGAACGGTGCCTGTGTGTAGCTGATGCAGTGCGCTATTACAGATCAACTGCATACAAAGAAAAGAGGCACAAGGGGCAGTCAATGAAAAAGACACCACTCCAGGACACATCCACCACACACCCCCGGGGGCACTCCTCATACAACCAACCAGTCTGACCATACATGCACATCCATACCCCATCTTTTCTTTGTATGCAGTTGATCTGTAATAGCGCACTGCATCAGCTACACACAGGCACCGTTCTCATGCTGTCTTGCGGCGATATAATGTAGCAGTATGCTGTGCACGCCTGATCTTTTCCCTATGCCTTACGCGCGTGCGCATTTTTGCGCTTTGCTTGGCGCAGCCGCGGTTGCGGCATGATTTATCTTTGGAGACACGGCTCCTTGCGCATGCGCGTTACGTCGGTCCTATTTGTACTAGGAACGATATGTTTAACCAATTGTCCTGCTCTAGGTTACTTCCCCTACTTCCGGCGGATGTATGCCTACACACCGGTTCTCTATGAGCTATTAGGCTCATACTACTTAAAGCTGTTCGGACATACAAGCGGCATCTTCCCTGACGAAGCCTGCTTGTCAGGCGATACGCGTGGGCATCGCCCTACAATATCAGGTTGTATTTGAATGGAGGATTGCCTCCGTATTTATCTTTAGAGATCTAGCTTCATGTCTTTCCCTATGGGTTATCATTAACCCTTTCTTTCTCCCCCTCCCTTCCCCGCCCTGGTTCTTTTTCCATACAAGATCTTTATGCAGCAACCTCTTATATGCCTCACATGGTTGTGTGGCGAATATGTGTATTATGTGCTGCCTGATCTTGATGTATTTTTATTTCCCCATGAGCCATTAGGTCGGAGGTTGGTGTGTTATGGGTAGCTTCATTGTATCTAGCTTTTTGATCTCTATGACCTGTATATTTTGGATGGTGTACATTTTTTAACTATGTTTTTACTGTTTGTGATGTGTTGTATTGTTCAATAAAATCAGCTTTATATTTTTTACTTTATGTAATACATAGACGAAAGGCAACTCAATGGTGAACCTGTTCGTCAAAAAAGTCTTAGTGATGATGGTTATATTTTCTCAACTAGAAACCTTGCAAAACTCAACAAGGTTACATCTTGGGGGCACCATATCCTGCATCTAATGCTTTTCACCCCTTCACCACCTTGTGATTTTCCGCTTTTGTACTTTCTTTTTTTGCCCCTCTTTTTCCCAGAGCCATAACTTTTTTTATTTTTCAATATAGCCGTATGAGGGCTTGTTTTTGCGGGATGAGTTGCACTTTTGAATTACACCATATATTCTGCCACATAGTGTACTGGAAAACAGGAAAAAAATTCCAAGTGTGGTGAAATTATTATTATTATTTATTGTTATAGCGCCATTTATTCCATGGCGCTTTACATGTGACGAGGGGTGTACATAATAAAAACAAGTACAATATTCTTAAACAATACAAGTCATAACAGGTACAGGAGGAGAGAGGACCCTGCCTGCGAAGGCTCACAATCTACAAGGGATGGGTGAGAATACAGTAGGTGAGGGCAGAGCTGGTCATGCAGCGGTTTGGTTGATCGGTGGTTACTGCAGGTTGTAGGCTTGCAAAAAAAAAAAAGTGCAATTCCACAATATTTTTTTTTTCACTTACCATGTTCAGTAAATACTAAAACTGACCTAACAATATTCTCCAGGTCAATATGAGTACGCACATACCAAACATGTATAGCTCTTTTTTTATTTAAGTGGTGAACAAAATCAGAAATTTGTGAGAACAAAAAACTTGCTTATGTCACCATTTTCCAAGACCCGTAGCGTCTCCATTTTTTGTGATCTGGGGTTGGGTGAGGGCTTACTTTTTACCCCCCAGCTGCCGTTTTTTGGAGTAGTTATGATGTTTTGATCGCCAGTTATTGCAATGCAAAAAAATGTAATTCTGGTGTTTCAGTTTTTTTCTTACACTGTTTACATATATGATTAATTTACTTTATATTTTGATAGATCAGACATACATCCTATACGACCAAGGACATGAAGGGGTTAAATGTGTCATATTCAATTGTGCTTCCAAAATAATTATTTTATTTCCATCTTTACCACATACAACTAGCAGTGGTTTATTCCACTTGTACTGCCAGGTTTTTTTTTTTAACATTAATGGCTTCTTCTGGCACTAAAGCATTGATGAAAACTTAGGAAAGTTCCCAAGTGTTTTATAAGGGATGATCCGACATCTGAATTCTCCACTTATCAGACCAGTGAAGTCTCCTCCATCGTATAGATAGGCACGTGACTCGTCTGTACCTACAGCTCTGTCCAGTAATGCTGCTCATGTCATAGTGCTTGTGACATGCGCCTCGCCCCTCATTGTGCTAATAAGATAAAACATTCAGGACTTGTATGGCCATCATTGTTATGAGAATACAAGGCTTTATTAATAATTTTTTGTCATTACATTGTTATATGGTCCTTGTGCATTATTTACCGTATATCTGTTTCCTGACTGTGATGTCCCAGGTGGAGCGGCAGTACGGCCTGTCTACGTAAAAGACATAGTGACGTGAATCTTTACAGAAACTACCTGAATATTTCCTTCTTCAATAAAAATGTCTTTTTCATTTTTACTAATTGTGTGGCTTGACTTCTTCTGAGTCTTTAGTTGCAAGGCAACTATTACTATTGTACAATGCATAGACAAATAACAAAATACCAAATTTTACCCATTCATGATAAAATGAAGATGTAAAAACTGAGCAAAGATCTAGTTTTATTTATTTGTCTTCATTAGACTTCCAACAAAGCCGAAAAAGATTCTGTAAAGTTTTATATGTACTTTACATTAATATGATGCTAAATAAAGTCTCTTATTTTGATTCTTCCATTGCGGATAAACCGTTCTTTGAAAGGGGACCAGTGACATGATCGGCTGCAGTTTCCAAAGTTCAATCCCCCTGCTCAGAGATGCTTGTGACTGTTCACAGAGCTACGTTAAGTTATAGGGGTAACAACCTCTACTCTTTTGATAAGACTCTGCATAAAATTTTACTATGTGTTTGTAGGAATTCGTATTCATTCAGTCGATTGATCATTTGTGGGTTAGGCAATGATGTTGGATGAGAAGACCTGACTCACTAACAGTGTTTAATTTAATTCTCAAGATATTTAATGCGGCTGAGGATGGATCTCTGTGTAGCCCCACTTAAGGAGAACCTGACATCATGAAAATGGCATCCAATCTGCAGGCACCATGTTATAGATTAAGGGGTGCGGAGCCGATTGATAGTTTTGTGAGAAAAGATTCAGTGTAACCTGTGTTTGTCATTTCATCCTCTGCTATTTCTGGGACTTTCGATCCAGTGGACGGTCCTATCAGTAATTGACAGTTGTTACTGTATGCATCCTTACATGTAGACAGCTGTCAGTCACTGATCGTACCGCCCACTGGACCGAAAATCCCAGAAGGAGCAGAGGTTTAACCCCTAACCGATCGTGCAGCTTCACAATGAGCACCTCGGCGATCAGGTGCGGGTGTCAGCTCTGTGTGAGAGCTGACACCCCGCAGCAACGCTCACGATCGGTGCTAGCACCAATCGCGGATGTTTAACCCCTCTGATGCGATCACGTTTTTCTGATGGTCTCCATGGAGTATCAGAGCAGCGATCTTATGCTATACAGTGATGTCCTAGGATGGGTCAATATAAAAAAGTAACAAAAAAATTATTAAAAAGTGTAAAAAATATTTTTCAAAAATCACCAAATAAATAACAAAAAAAATATATTTTTCCAATAAATACATTTATTTATGTAAAGAAAAAAAAACAATAAAAATACACATATTTGGTACTGCCGTGTCCGTAACAATCCGCTCTATAAAACTGTCCCAATAGTTAACATCTTTAGAAAAAAAAATGCTTTATCATCATACCGCTGAACAAAAAGTATTAAAAGCAATCAAAAAGACGAATGTAAATAAAAAAGGTATCTCTGAAAACGTCATCTTGTCCCGCAAAAAATTAGCTGCCATACAGCCCCATCAGCAGGAAATTAAAAAAGTTATAGGTCTCAGAATAAAGCGATGCAAAAATGATTATTTTTTGTATAAAATAGTTTTTATTTTGTAAAAGCGCCAAAACATAAAAAATATATAAATATGGTATCGCTGTTATCATAATGACCCGAAGAATAAAACTGCCTTATTAATTTTACCATATGTGGAACGACATTTAAAAAAAAAAAACTATTTCTGAATTGCTGGATTTTGTTCATTCTGCCTCCCAAAAATCAAAACAGAAAGTGATCAAAAAATGTCATGTGCTTGAAATGGTGCCAATAAAAATGTCAACCTGTCCCCGAAAAAATAAGCCCTAACATGACTCTGTGGGCCGAAATATGGAAAAATGATAGCTCTCAAAATATGGGGATGCAAAACTAGTTTTTGCAATAAAAAGCATCTATTAGTGTGTGATAGCAGCCAAACATAAAAACCCGATATAAATCTGGTATCGCTGTATTCGCACCGACCCGAAGAATAAAGTCGCCTAATCTATTATACCGCACAAGGAACGGTGTAAAAACTAAAAACAATTCTTCACCTGCTGTGGATTTTTTCATTCTGCCTCCCAAAGATTGCATTAAGGTGCACATTTATCCTACGCTCTTCACTGAGCGCTTACACGGGGGTTTCCGTATAAATCTCTGAAATACATGATTCAGACAGAATCCCCGGCGAAAGATTCCCTATAATGAGGCAGATGGAGGCACTGTGGACGCCATAGCACATGTGATCCGGCGGTGTCCGACTTTTTAGGATTGCATAAAAATGCCGTCGGCCAAAGTTTTGTGTCCTTCTGAAAAGAAGGACAGTGCTGAACAGAGGCCAGACAGAGTCCATAGTAACTCTTCTGCCTCATTGTAGTGAATGGATCCCTCAGGGGTTTCATCTGAATCACGTCACTCCAAGATTTATATGGAAACCACAAAGTAACTGCTAAGCCTAGAGCAAATGTGATCTCAAATGTTATGTAAAATGTTCACAATTAAACCTTCAACTCAATCCATAAAAAAAGTAGGCCTCACTCAGGTCTGTCATCTGTTAATGGAAATATAGGGGGCTTCCACATTACTGGTAGTAAAAAGGCTCTGGAAAAGCTAAATGGCTCGTCACTCTCCAAAAGAAATTCAGCAAATCCAAATGCCCCCCCATTCAGAGCCCCACAGTGTACCTAAATCACATATAGCGCCCACATGTTTGCCATTTCTGTAGTGAAGAGAGCCCACCTAATTTATGGGTGCATGTCTCCAGAAGCATGAGCTTAGCATAACGTACTGGTCACTACAATGGCAGTTTGCAATTTTCACTCAGCAACGTCCACTACTGTTTGTTTCTGGAAAACGCCCATGGAGTCAAAATCATCACTACACCTGTAGATAAATTTCCATAGGGTTATAATTTCCATAATGGGGTCACTTAAGGGGGTATACTGCTTTTCTAGCACATAGGGGCTCTGTATATGACGTCCGCAAACTATTCTAGGAAAATCTGCACTCCAGGAGGCAAATGGCGCTCCTTCCCTCCTGAGTCTCTCCATATGGCTAAACAGTGCTGTACAGCCACATACGGGCTACATATTCCCTACATTTGGCAGAAATTGTCCAATTTTCGTGCCATTTTTAGGCCCCCTACACACGTTCAGGAATTCATGCAGAAAATTCCTGTGAAAATCCGGACATTTCTGCCGGATTTCCGGATGAAAACCGCATGTGTTTTTAGCGCGTTTTTTGTGCAGTTTTGATGCGGTTTTGATGCGGTTTTTCCCGGACATTTCCCAATGCATTAGACAGTGGGAAAACCGCAAAAAAACACGCAAAATTAATGAGCATGTCCATTATTTTTCCGCAATGCGTTTTTCATGCGGAAAAACGCACATCATGTGCACAGAAATTGCGGATTTCATTAAAAATGATAGGATGCTTAATGTATGCAGATTATTTGCATTTATTATAGCGTTTTTATAGCGCAAAAACGCTAAAAAACCGCAAATAATCTGCAACGTGTGCACATAGCCTTACTGTTTTCCCAGTATGCAAATGTAAAATTTGGGGCTAACACACAATTTTGGTGGTAAAACTATAAATTATTTTTTCTTCACTACCCAATGGTATAAAAAATTGTGACACACCTGTGGTGTCAATATAATCACTGCACCTCTAGATTAGTTTCTAAAATGGGGTCACTTATCAGGGGTTGTGCCAATGTGACATGGCACCCTCAAACCAGTGCAGCAAAATCTGCACTGTAATATGGTGCTACTTCCCTTCTGAGCTTTGCACTGTGCCTAACAGGTAGTTTTCAACCACATATGAGGCATCAGTTAACTCAGGAGAAATTCCAAAACAAATTTTGGGGTCCATTTTCTCCTGTTACCTTTGTGAAATACAAACTTTGGAGCTAAAAAAAGATTTATCTGGGAAAAATGTTATTTTTTTTATTTTCGCGGCTCTACGTTATAAACTTCTGTGAAGCACCTGTGGGTTCAAGGGGCTCAAAACACATCTAGATAAGTTCCCTAAGGGGTCTAGTTTCCAAAATGGTGTTGCTTATTGGGGGTTTCCACTGTTTAGGCACATCAGGGGTTCTCCAAATGCGACATGGCATCCGCTCATTCCAGTAAATTTTACATTCAAAAAGTCAAATGGCGCTCCTTCCCTTCCAAGCCCTGCCATGCGCCCAAACAGTTGTTTTCCTCCACATAGTGGGTATCTGTGCACTCTGGAGAAATTGCACATTTTATGGAGCAATTTCTCCTTTTACCCTTATGAAAATGCTAAATTTAGAGCTAAAAAATAATTATTTGGGAAAAATTTGATTATTTTTTTTTTCACAGCTCTATCTTATAAAATTCTGTGAAGCATCTGTGGGTTCAAGGTGCTCAATACACATCTAGATAAGTTCCCTAAGGGGTCTAATTTTCAAATGGTGTCACTTATTGAAGGTTTCCACTGTTTAGGCACATCAGGGGCTCTCCAAACATGACATGGCGTCCGCTAATTATGCCAGCAAATTTTACATTCATAAAGTGAAATGGCGCTCCTTCCCTTCTGAGCCCTGCCGTGTGCTCAAACAGTAGATTTCCCCCATATATGGGGTATCGGCATGCTCAGGAGAAATTGCACAACAAATTGTATGGTCCATTTTCTCCTGTTACCCTTGCGAAAGTAAAAAAAAAAATTGTCTAAAGTAAAATTTTTGTGAAAGAAAAGCAAATGTTTATTTTTTCCTTCCACATTCCAAAAATTCCTGTGAAGCACCTAAAGGGTTAATACACTTCTTGAATGTGGTTTTGAGTACCTTGAGTGGTGCAGTTTTTAGAATGGTGTCATTTTTGTGTATTTTTCTGTCATATAAGTGTCTCAAAGTCACTTCAAATGTGAGGTCCCTAAAAAAATGGTTTTGCTAATTTTGTTGTAAAAATGAGAAATCGCTGGTCAACTTTCAACCCTTATAACTTCCTAACAAAAAAGAATGATGTTTCAAAAATTGTGCCTATGTAAAGTACACATGTGGGAAATGTTATTTAATAACTATTTTGTGTGATATAGCTCTCTGATTTAAGGGCACAAAAATTAAAAGTTTGAAAAAGGCAACATTTTCAAAATGTCTGCTTTTTCCATAAATAAATGCAAGTCATATTGAAGAAATGTTACCCCTATCATGAAGTACTTTATGTTAGAAGAAAACAGTCTCAAAATCAGTGGGATACGTTAAAGCTTTCAAGAGTCATTACCACATAAAGTGACACTGGTCAGAATTTTAAAATTTGTCTTGGTCATTTAGGTCAAAATTGGCTTGCTCACTAGGTGGATAAGAGAGCAGAAGACATTAAATGTAGAGATAAACAAGTTTGTAGGCCAACACGGATTATAAAACTCTTTGAGCTAGTGGAATGACCTTACAGCATCAGGGACCAGCTCAGTAAGAAGAATGAAATATATACTATTAAATATGCTTGCGGAGATGGAAATAAGGTTGCAGGATATATGCAGCAGATGAATGCAATATATACTGTCTCCCAACTTTTGGTTGGCCCACAGATTTTGTATCTCCCGCCAGTATAGGCTATAGTCACAGTCCACGCTCCTCCAGACAACAGATGACACAACCAAAGCCCTTGCTTTTGGGAGCACTATCCTTAAGGCCGGTTTCACACGTCAGTGGCTCCGGTACGTGAGGTGACAGTTTCCTCACGTACCGGAGCCACTGACACACGTAGACACATTAAAATCAATGCATCTGTGCAGATGTCATTGATTTTTTGCGGACCGTGTCTCCGTGTGCCAAACACGGAGACATGTCAGTGTTCATGGGAGTGCACGTATTACACGGACCCATTAAGGTCAATGGGTCCGTGTAAAACACGTACAGCACACTGCGAGTTTACAAACCATGGCGCTATAACTAATCTCCCTGGACGAAGATGGCAAAGAAAAACTGATGAAAGGTTGCAGCGCAGGATAGTCCAGATGGTGGATAAGCAGCCCCAATCAAGTTCCAAAGCAATTCAAGCTGTCCTGCAGGTTCAGGGTGCATCAGTGTCTGTTGACATTTGAACAAAATTAAACACTATAGCATGAGACCCAGGAGGACCCCACTGCTGACACACAGACATAAAAAAGCTAGACTGCAGTTTGTCAAAATGTATATGTGTAAGCCAATAGGAATAGGCCTACAAAGAAAAAAACATTACCTACAGTCAAATATGCTGGAGGTGTAAAGATGTTTTGGAGTTTTTCTGCTTTTGGCACTGGGAACCTCTGGAACTGTGTGCAAGGCATCATAAAATCTGAAGATTGCCTAAGAATTTTGTGTCACAACATAGTGACCAGTGTCAGAAAGCTAGGTTTGCCTCCTAGGTCATTGGTCTTCCAGCAGGACTATGACCCCAAACATACTTCAAAAAGCAACCATAAATGGATGGAAAGTTCTGACGTGGCCAGCAATGAGTCCTGATCTAAATCCCATGAAACACCTGCAGAGAGATATTAAAATTGCTGTTGGGTGAAGGCACCCTTCAAATATGAGAAACTTACAGCAGTTTGCAAAAGAAGAATGGTACAAAGTTTCAGTTGAGACATGTAAGAAGCTTGTTGATGGTTAAAGGAAGTGATTTATTGCAGGTATTTATTCCAAAGGGTGTGCAACCAAATATTGAGGGTGGCAATAATTTTGTCGAGACCATTTTGGGGGTTTTGTGTGAAATTATGTCCAATTTGCCATTTTTTTCCTCTGTTTCTTTTAATACACACAAAGTAAATAATATGTGTATAACAAAACATGTTTAATTGCAATAATTTTCTGAGAAAATATTTTGTTTAACAATTTTCATGGTGCCAACACTTTCGGCCATAACTGTACAATAAATATTCTAATATGATTGTCTCCTTTATGTGATGTGTACTTCATTCTGTAAATTCTTAACAAATTTTGTTTTGTTAAAAAAATAGGTATTGATAATTTGTTTTTATTGATTACCATAATGCAAACTGAATGAACAAAAGCAAAATCTAAATAAGTGTGACCACCTTTTGACTTCCAAACAACATAACTTCTAGGTACTCTTCTACTAAGATTTTGAAGACACTCAGCAGGGAGGTTGTTTCATACCCCATGGAGATCTAACCACAGGTCTTATTTGGCTGTAGGCTTGCACAAAATCTTGTCTCTTCATTTAAAATCTGGCAGATTTGATGATGTGATGTTCAGACTATGACTTTGTCCTGCTGCAGAATAAATTTGGAGCCAGTATCTCCCTGATGGTATTGCATGATGGAAAAGTATATGCCTGTATTTTTCAGCATTTGTGACACCATTAATCCTGAACAAATCATCAACTCCTTTTGCTGAAATACAGTGTATTTTTCAGCATTTGTGACACCATTAATCCTGAGCAAATCATCAACTCCTTTTGCTGAAATACAGTGTTAGGTGTCAAGTTCCCGCCACTGCACAGGGGGAATCTCGAAACATCTCCACGGTGGTCTCCCATTCTCCTCCAGCCGCAGTGGGGCCTGCTCAGCAGAGACATTGGTCCCAGCATCTGGCTCAAGCTGATACTGTGTGGCTGGTTACTGCTGTCCTTCCACGCTCAGCCATCGTAACCAGTACTGATCAGCGGCGAGCGGGCGCTCCTGGCACCAAGTTCTGCTTTTCTTCTTCTGAGCATGCCCAAGGGACAACCTCCCATTGGAGGTCGGGGTCACATGCTCAGGTCCTTAAGCAGCTCCTATTGGACCACTAGGAAGGTCCTGGAGAGCTTCCGCTATAAAAGGTTCGCATGGCTGCACGGCCATGCACTCGTATAAACCTATTATTGTGTGTGTATGGATGTGTGCCTGTTCTGGTGATTTCTCCTTAATCATTCCCATTCCTAGAGTTGTTGAATGCTGGCGAGTATTGGAGCTACCTAGCGCCTGACAGTGCTATCCTCAACACAAGAGCACGATACTTACTGCTTCAAACCAATGCGCAATTAGAGCGCTTTCCTAGCCCTGGTTAGGGTGGTTAGTGACGTACGCCAGAGCGGCGCTATACGCACTCTGTGCAGTAATCTTTAATTAGTCCTGACAACCGGTCAGTGTAGGGTGGGAACTCCCGCTTGATCTCAGGAGCGGGCTCAAAAGCCACCAATGGTCAGAGCGAGCTCAATCACCAGCATAGTGGGGGTCAATTTCAGGGATCCACTAGCGTCCATCTGTTGCACCCTGTGACTGCTAACAGGGCACAGCGTTTCCTTAGTTTCCCTTCGACTCTGTGAAGCAAAGCAACAGAGTTCGCATCAGTTCATACTGGGTGACGGAACCCGTGTTTATTCTGGCGTAGTACCGCCATATAGTGCTGTCATTACCTAGCAGCAGGTTCCATCTCTGCATGGTGGACCCCGGGCTGCGAACGCACCTTTTACTATATATTTATTTGGCGCGTTCCGCCAGCCCTAACATACAGCTCCAGACTTGCGTGGAACTTCTACCATACTTCACTGTTTTATGCAGACACTCATTATTGTACGGCTCTGGAGACCTTTGGCTGACAAACTGCCTTCCATTATAGGCAAATGTTTCACATTTTGACTCATTAGTCCAGAGCACCTGTTGTCATTTTTCTGCACCTCAGTTACTATGTTTTTGTGCATAGTTAAGTTGCTTGACCTTGTTTCAATGTCGAAGGTATGGCTTAATAGCCTCAATTTTGCCATGAAGACAGCTTCTGTCCAGAGTGCTCCGAACAATTAATTGATGTGGCTTGACGAGAGCCATGACTGGGTAACAAACGTAGATAATTATGCTGCATTTAGAAAGGACAGGAAAGATAAAAAAAGGTGGAGGGGTGTCCATCTTCATAAAATCCACATTAAAACCTGTGCTCAGTGATGACATTGGGGGGAGTCACAGCAATGTGGATTCACTATGGGTAAATATACATGGGGATGGCAATAATGGAAAGCTGCTAATTGGAGTTTGCTACAAGCCTCCTAATATAGCTGAACAGGTAGAGGATGAAATGCTGCTGCAAATTAAAAAGGGAGCAAACAGTAATAGGGTTTTAATAATGGGAGATTTTCACTATCCAGACATGCAATGGGACAGAATCTTCTGGTTGTGCTTAAAGCTACAATTTATTATCCACAGTTCAGAACAATTACCTCTCTCAGCTGGTAGATGAACCAACCAGGGGAGGTAATCTGCTGGATCTGCAGCTATCAAATAGACCAGATACCATTTCAGATCTACAGGTCAGGGAGCATTTGGCAAGCAGTGACCATAACATGGTAAGTTTCAATTAAAATTTTCAATCAAACATTCAAAAGGGGAAATTACAAAAACTGAAACAATTAGAAAGCTAATTTCAACAAATTAAGGGAAGAGCTTAATCGTGCAGATTGGGACAACGTCATGGTAACTGGGGATACCGGACATAAATGGGACATTTTTAAGGAAATACTACTAGAATCCTGTAGAAAACTTAAACCCTCTGGTAATAAAATGTCAAGGAATAAAAAAAACCATTATGAATGAATAAGAAAGTACAAAGTTCATTAAGACAAAATCAAAGGACATTCAAAATCTTGAAAGCCGAGAATACTTAAATAGCATTTTAGGAGTATAAAGATCTAAATAAGAAATGTAAAAATTAAATCAAGCTAGCAAAGTTATCTACAGAGAAACAAATCACCAACGATATTAAAATAAATCCCATCATGTTTTATAAGTACATCAATGTCAAAAAGAAAAAAATAGATGGTATCTGCTTCTTAAAAGATGACAACAACAAGATAATCACAGAGGATAAAGAAAAGGCTGAGATATTAAACAGGCGCTATTCACCTGTGTTCACCAATGAACTGTCTGTTACAGGGATCATTCAGCAATGCAAAAATCAAAATTCACAATCTGATATAACTAGTTTAACACAAAAATAAGTGCATCTATGTCAGAGCAATTTAAACATTGACAAATTCCCCGTCCCAGATTGCATTCCTCCACAGATACTGAGGGAATTGAGCTCTATAATTGACAGACCACTGTATCTCATATTCTTAGACTATCTTGTAACAGGGGTGGGGCCACAGGATTTGGAGGATGGCTCACATGGTACCAATATTTAAGATAGGTAAGTCAATGGATCTAGGCACCTATCGTCCAGTAAGCCTGACATCAGTAGTGTGCAAAATTTTTGAGGGCATTATAAGAGATGACCTGCAGAAATATATTGTAAATAATATAATAACTGACAACCAGCAAGGATTCATGAAGAATAAGTCGTGTCTAACTAGCATGTTGGGTTTCTATGAGGAGGTAAGTGCAAATCTTGATGTAGGTAATGTGGCAGATGTGATTTATCTGGATTTTGCAAAGGCATTTGATACAGTTCCACATAATAGCCTTATAGTGAAGATACAGAAGCAAGAACTGGGGGAAACTATATGCAGATGGGTAAGGAATTTCCTAAATGACAGGAAACAAAGAGTTGTCATAAATGGTATGATCTCTAAATGAGATACAGTTAGCAGTGGGGTTCCACAGGGATCTGTGTTAGGACCGATTCTTTTTAACCTCTTCCTTAATGACCTTGTCGATGGGATAGAGAGTAAAGTGTCAATCTTTGCTGACGACACCAAACTAAATAGGATATTAAAATCTGACCTTGTCATTACAATATTGCAAAACAATCTTAATAAGATGACCAAATGGGCAAACGCTTGGCAAATGAGATTTAATGTAGATAAATGTAAAGTAATGCACCTAGGACTGAGTAGTCCTATTGCTGCATACACATTAAATGGGAGTATACTCTGAACTACAGAACAGGAGAAGGACTTGGGTATTCTGGTTACAAGTAAGCTGAGCAGCAGTACTTAATGTCAAGCAGCAGCCGCAAAAGCAAACAAGATTTTAGGATGTATAAAAACAGGTAAAATCCTGCGATCCCAGCATATTATTACCCCTTTATAAATCGCTGGTGAGGCCACGTCTAGAATATGGGATCCAGTTTTGGGCTCCACATTTTAAAAAGGACATTCAGAAGTTAGGATCAGTTCAAAGATGGGCAACTAGATTATTACAAGGGATGGAAGGCCTCTCCCATGAGGAGAGGTTGGAAAAATTGGGCTTGTTTAGCTTAGAAAAAAGATGCCTCAGAGGGGATCTCATTTGTATGTATAAATACAGTGCCACGTGAAAGTATTCGGCCCCCTGGAACTTTTCAACCTTTTCCCACATATCATGCTTCAAACATAAAGATACCAAATGTAAATTTTTGGTGAAGAATCAACAAGTGGAACACAATTGTGAAGTTGAATGAAATTTATTGGTTATTTTAAATTTTTGTGGAAATTCGAAAAGTTTGGCGTGCAATATTATTCAGCCCCTTTACTTTCAGTGCAGCAAACTCACTCCAGAAGTTCATTGTGGATCTCTGAAAGATCCAATGTTGTCCTAATTGCCTAATGATAAATATAATCCACTGTGTGTAATCAAGTCTCCGTATAAATGCACCTGCTCTGTGATAGTCTCAGGGTTCTGTTTGAAGCACAGAGAGCATCACGAAGACCTAGGAACACAACAGGCAGATCTGTGATACTGTTGTGAAGAAGTTATAAGCCGGATTTGGATACAAAGGGATTTCCAAAACTAAACATCCCGAGGAGCACTGTGCAAGCGATCATATTGAAATGGAAGGAGTATCATACCACTGCAAATCTACCAAGACCCGGCCGTCCCTCTAAACTTTCATCTCAAACAAGGAGAAAACTGATCAGAGATGCAGCCAAGAGGCCCATGTTCACTCTGGATGAACTGCAGAGATCTACAGCTGAGGTGGGACAGTCTGTCCATAGGACAACAATCAGTCGTACACTGCACAAATCTGGCCTTTTATGGAAGAGTGGCAAGAAGAAAGCCATTTCTCAAAGATATCCATAGAAAGTGTCATTTAAAGTTTGCAACAAGCCACCTGGGAGACACACCAAACATGTGGAAGAAGGTGCTCTGCTCAGATGAAACCAAAATCGAACTTTTTGGCAACAATGCCAAACGATGTGTTTGGCGTAAAGGCAATACAGCTCATTACCCTGAACACACCATCCCCACTGTCAAACATGGTGGTGGCAGCATCATGGTTTGGGTCTGCTTTTCTTCAGCAGGGACAGGGAAGATGGTTACAATTGATGGGGAGATGGATGGAGCCAAATACAGGACCATTCTTGAAGAAAACCTGTTTGAGTCTGCAAAAGACCTATGACAGGGATGGAGATTTGTCTTCCAACAAGACAATGATCCCAAACATAAAGTAAAATCTTCAATGGAATGGTTCACAAATAAATGTAACCAGGTGTTAGAATGGCCAAGTCAAAGTCCAGACCTCAATCCAATCGAGAATCTGTGGAAAGAGCTGAAAACTGCTGTTGACAAACGATCTCCATCAAACCTCACTGAGCTCGAGCTGTTTGCCAAAGAAGAATGGGCAAGAATTTCAGTCTCTCGATGTACAAAACTGATAGAGACAAACCCCAAGCGACTTGCAGCTGTATTCGCAGCAAAAGGTGGCGCAACAAAGTATTATGTTAAAGGGGCCGAATAATATTGCACACCCCACTTCAGGTTTTGAATTTCTACAAAAATTTAAAATAACCAATAAATTTCGTTCAACTTCACAATTGTGTTCCACTTGTTGATTCTTCACCAAAAATTTACAATTGGTATCTTTATGTTTAAAGCATGATATGTGGGAAATGGTTGAAAAGTTCCAGGGGGCCCAATACTTTCGCAAGGCACTGTATATGTGTGGCCAGTACAAATCACCGGTAGCTAAATAGGAAAGGGTTCTTTACAGTTAGAGCAGTCAGACTGTGGAATGCCCTACCACAAGAGGTAGTAATGGCAGACACTATAACAGCTTTTATAAAAAGGGCTGGACAATTTCCTTGATACACATAACATTGCGGGTTATTGTTAAATTAGTGGAAAAATGTACAATTGGTGGACAAAGGTTGAACTTGATGGACCTAGGTCTTTTTTCAACCTACATAACTACTATGTAACTATGTTTATGGGTCCCGCTGTTTGCTGCCAGTGCTGAGCTGATGACACCAATCGAAATCTTTTGATTTCATAGAATCACAGAATGTTAGAGTTGGAAGAGACCTCCAGGGTCATCATGCCCAGCCCCCGCTCAATGCAGGATTCACTAAACCATCTCAGACAGATGTCTGTAAATCCAATGTTTGAAGACTTCCACTAAAGGAGGACTCACCTTTCATGGCAGCCTGTTCCATTCATTGACCACTTTCACAGTCAAAAAGTTTATTCAAATATCTAATCTGTTTTCTCCCTTTCAGTTTCATATCAGTTTTATTCCATTGCTTCTTGTGTTTCCATTTACAAATGAAAATAATGATGATCCCTCTATGCTGTGACATCCCTACAGATATTTGTAGACCGCAATTAAGTCTTTTCTTAGCCTTATTTGTTTCAAGATAAACATTCCCAGATCCTTTAAACGTTTCTCGTAGGACATATTTTGCAGTCCGCTCACCATCCTGGTAGCTCTTCTCTGAACTTGGTCCAGTTTTTCAATGCCTTTTTTAAAATGTGGTGCCCAGAACTTGACACAGTATTACAGATGAGGCCTGGCCAAGGAGGAGTAGAGGGGGATAATTACTTCACTTGATCTAGACTCTATGCTGATACATTCTAGAACTCTGTTTGCCTTTTTGCTGCTGCATCACACTGTTGACTCATGTGCAGTCTGTGATCTGTTAGTATACCTGAGTCTTTTTCCACACATGCTGTTGCTTAGTTCTATTGCTCTCATTCTGTAGATTTAATTTTCATTTTTTTTTCCAGATATAGGGCAGTGAAGTAATTTGTGACTTTCATCAGCTGCACTAAGATTCCTTGGACAACAACTGCATCTATAGTCCCCAGTATTGACAATCTTTGCTGCTTCTTTAAAAGAGCTTGAACAGCACATCTTGAAACCCCAGTCTGCTTTAAAATTTTTGACTGGGGGTGGCATTACTGATGCAATATTACTACCTAGTGTCTTTTTGCTGTGCTCCGTCATGCCATGTTGTATGACATGTAATGTCAAATTGTCTTCTTTAGCCCCACCCTCTCTACCTTTTGAAGCAGTTGGATGTTTTTCACCCAGTTTTAAGCCTCCCACACTGCTGTTTATGTTTCACTTAATGATTGTACTTCAACCTACATATGAAAATGATTATCATTATCACGTTTAGTATCATTGGTAACTCATACACTTGATTATAATACTGCAAAATTGCTGTTTTGAAGGAAAGGGTAGTCACAACAAATAATGCTTTGATTCTCTTTTGTTCATTCATTTGCATTTTGATAATTTTTTTAAAAATTAACATTTCTATTTCTGATACTATTCTTAATTTGCTGCATTATTTTTCCATAAAGCCTAAACCGTTAACTTTTGTATAACTATAACGTTTGTATAACTATATTTGTGTGAGTGTATGGATGTGTGTTTATATATACAGTATATATATATATACATACACGTTTTCCCTGATAATAAATTATATATTTAATTACTTATTAGCGGAGAAAAATGAGAAGTTTATATACACTAGTCCATTGTCCTGCATAGTGAATGCTTCTCTCATATTTCCTGTATGATATCAAATACTGAAAAGTGCAGTAGTATTTCTTTGTGGTGGTTTATCAAAGAATCCTCTAAGTCCCATAAGTAGTGGAGGAAAACATCCTAGTGAGTGTTTTATCATACTGGTTAGTGTTGGGGATTGGTCGGATTTCAGGCGCCAGAGAACAAAGCCAGCATTATTCCTAAAGGCTTCCTCTACTACTTTTTATCAGGCTTACATTCTATGTTTTGTTTAGTTATGGTATTACTATAAATTCAGCTTTTCTAGAATGTAACAATTATATTTTGTTTAATTGTTGCCCTGGATTTTCAGTCACACTGTATCCATTTAGGAAGCTTAGAAGAGGAGCTCTCTAGCAGTTCTAAGGATTAAGTCTTGTTATTGTAGTATCTATCTATGGATCTCTGGATATACAGTACAATGTCCTGATTCATTTGTTATGTTTCCTCATTATCATCATGGCACAGCAGTAATACCAAAGACTTCATATTTCTATTAGCACAGACCACCTTTTCTCTGCTTTTCATACCTGACAAAAACTTGTTGTTCCCAGTACCCAAGATTATATCAGGACATTATTGTTTTTACATGGGAAGAGGCCCAGTCATTTCATTTAGGGTAAAAATGATTCCAGTCTAGAAATATAGGGGCTTATACATCAAATTGTTTATGTCAGTGGCATAAAACAGTTTTGAAAAGTCGCAAAATGTTGTTAAACTTATGGTGTTTTCACGCAACTCCCGGTCAGCACCGCCACAGTGGACGTGACGGTAGCCGCCTGTCTTATTACGATCAGACATGGCATGCCTTGCACCAGGAATCTTACTCCAGTCCCTGTCTGCCGAGATGCACTGAGGAGCTCACCTCTTGTAAGATGTGCCTGATTCATTTAGTCAATTGCCTCTTAATCCATCATGTCCCTTAATTAAGACTGCCTTGTACAACACCAGTCTTAATTAATGGTCTGTTCTGACCATCAAAAAGCAATGAAAACTGGATGGAGAGAAATTAATACACATGTGAACAGAGGTGCTGAAAAGAAACTGCTTTGGTTTTGCATATGAACCAATTACATACTCTCCCCCATCTACAGTATTTATAGGGGAAGACATTAAAGGAATATCTAGTTTGGACATTACTTATCCATAGATCCAATTTTGAGAGTCAGTATAAAAGGCAGAAAGCACAAGGGCTACAGATGGGGAAGTAGGATCCACTTGTTTTACTTCAATTTGGTAGAACTTCAACTTGACAGCTGTTCTTAAGAGATTTTCTGTTTTGGTCTTGTTCTATTGTGTGGCGCTTAAACATTTATCATAATAAAAGGTAAAGTGGCAGGAATTGTGCCGATAATGAATACTCAGGTACTTCACATAGAGGTAGACTGCACACATTTTTCACATCTCAAGAGCAGAGGCAGATGTTCAGTTGGCATGGTGTAAAGTAAGATGGACACTTGGGTGAGGGTTGAAATGCGTTGACTGTTAAATAGGAACCTTGATTAGGAAAATCGATCCAGCAGAGTTTGAGAAAGTAAAAGCCATGATTTGGCTTGTTTCTGTCTTGTATTTTGACGTAGTGATATGAACACTCATGAAGCGATATGATGGATACTTCTAAGCCTTATTCCATTTTTGGACACTGTACTTCAGAGAAGGAATGAGGACATCTGACAGATGTTGCATGGAAAGAATTGGCATGAAAAATATTTTGTAGAAAGATGTTTTGAAACACATCGAAATTTTAGTATTTGCATCTAAGAATGTACAAAAATAATTACAACTCCACTACTTACCGAAGGGTATAAGCACTGATTAGGGACTAACTGCAGTATTTGCCCAAAATAGAATAACGTGGGAGTTGCTAGAACATCAGTAACAGTGTTCATGGAGATTGGGAATAGTAGGTAGGGGAAGGATATATCAAGAGTGTCAAGTTTAGGTTAGCACCATGTTAAATGGACATTTACCGTAAATAAGACTTAAAACAATCACAGACATCTTGACAAGATAGAGCCAATTAAAAATAAGGTACAAGGTCTAGAACTTAGAACTATTAGGAAAAACTGATTTGTGGAACTAATACAAGGGAGAAAGGACCAACACGATTTAATCCTTGAAGCCGGGCCCAGCAGAGAAGTGTGTTCTATAGGAAGATGGATTCACAAAATCACATTATTTAATTAGAAACATTGATTAGAAACCATTAAAGTGGTTGTATGAGATTTTCTACAGAGGAACTCTGGCCTATAGGCTGGGTACTGGTATATGGTTGCAGTACTGCCTTACTCACTGGAAATGGAATGCGTTGCTGTACTAGACAAAGCCAAAGAACACGCTTCAGTGGTGTTGTTACTGAAAATGCAGACCGCTTTAAGAGTAATTTTACAAAGTATTTTATGTCTAAACTTATGTAGATTTTCCATTGAAAATCCACAGTAAGTGGATATGTAAGCGCTATTCGAAAACAGAGATGCTGAAATAGGAAAAAAAATCAGAGACTACCCAAAACAAATAATGTCTATTGAGTAAAATATGAGATAGAGGGCCAAACTACATGGACCAAGTTTTGTTTTCTAAAGTCATTACATTGTGTTTCTTTGTTTCCAAGTTTGCATGTTTTAAATAACTGCGAAGAATCATAGACCAACAAAAGTTGGTAAATAAATGATGCTTTAATTGACAACATATGACAAGAAAACAACAGTTATGTTGTTAGGCAATGAATCAAGACAGCATGGGTCAGTGGTGAAGCTCCAGCCAGCTCCATAGTAATATAACAAACATTGTGATTGTAATTAGATGATTCCACAAAACTATTGGACAATGTTTTTGAGGCTTTTTTGTCTGTTTTCCTACATGCTTTACAAGCATATATGCATGCCATTTTTTATTCACAATTTTTTTACATGTGTTTTTCTAATTCTCTCCTGTATAGAAATCAATGGGAAAATGTATTAAAAATGGCATACCATACAAAATGATGCACTTTAAAAAAAAATACACTACGGTAGTTGTCCTAAAAATACACCAAAAGTAAGTGAAAATTCTAAGTGCTGTGAAATTGCGAAAAAATAATGTACTGTAATTCCTCAATCAGATTTGGAATTTTGTTTTTATGGCATTTAAGTTGCAGTAAAAATAATGTTTTCTGAAAATCCCCTAGGCTGCATTCTCACATTTGGGTGATTTGTCTGTGTGATTCCAGTTTTTTTTATTGGGTGGCACAGGGACTTGCAGAGTTTTATAGGTCGCTTTACACATCCGTGAAAATGCCGGCCCTGAGAATGAGATCCAAGATGGTCAGAGAATGTCCTGTTCTAATCCAATTTTGAGGATCAGAATAGGACATGCTCAATGCATCTCTAAGAGTGGGCAGCTCTTCATCACTGCACACAGATACAGCAATGCAGCCTTATTATTTACAGCACAGTCCTTTAGTATATAGTGTACTCACTTATTATGTATAGCACAGTGCCTTAGTATATAGCGTTCTCAATTATTATGTATTGCACAGACCCTTAGTATATAGTGGGCTCACTTATTGTGTATAGCGCCACTTTTAGTTAGTTTCCTCTTTTACTATGTATAACATTTTCCCTTATTACATACCATCCTCTCTAGTTATATATGGTGATATCCCTTATTATATAGCTTCCTCTGCTGTTATGTATAGTGCTATCCTATTATTACATGTTATTATGTCTTCTTATATATAGCACTGTCCCTTACATAGTGTATTCTTGTTATTCACAGAGCCCAGCTTTATTACGGTACATAGTCCTCTTTTGTTAGATGTAAAATGACTGCTAATGGAGCAGCCGGTGACCAGAAGACCAGTCCATCAGCTCCCCCATGCTCTATCAGCCGTCATTTCATTATATATCTAACAAAAGAGGACAGTATGTAATAAAAACAGGGCTCTATATACAGTAATCCGATATGTAAGAGATGTGCTGTACATAACGAGAGGGTACTGTGTAATAAGGGCCAGCAGTATACATCAGAGGTGTCAAACTGCATTCCTCAAGTGCCGCCAACAGGTCATGTTTTCATGATTTCCTTGTATTGCACAGGTGATAATTTAATCACCTGCACAGAATGATTCCAGCACCTTGTGGAATGCTAAGGAAATCCTGAAAACATGACCTGTTGGCGGCCCTCGAGGAATGCAGTTTGACACCTCTGGTATACATAATAAAGGAGGCTATGTGGGATAGATATATATAGTTGAAACTAGAAGTTTACATACCCTATATAAAAAGACACATATACATGTTTTTCTTAAACCAAAAACCGCAGCAAACAACGATCAAAAGAAACCCCGAAAACAATGTTGTATTATAAATATAGAAAATACTTTATTCAGAACAAATTGACAAGGTAAAAGGAAAAGGAAAAAACAAGGCAGATGTCATTTAACACATGCTTGGAAACGCTGAAGTGCACCAAAGTAGTGGGAAATGCAATATCCAGAGGAATAACAATAATTACAACCAGTCAAAGTAAATACATGATGTGAACCTCTGAAGTGGCTAGGCACAGGCAACTATACTGATATAAAATCCATTAGTAAACAGTATGATGTATGATTTACCTGAGCAGCACAGAAAGCAATCCCTCCACAGCGTGCACTTCACCCCAACGCGCGTTTCGGCGTGATGGCCTTTCTCAAGGGGTGGTGTGATAGGAAAAGGGGAAAGTATAAATGGACCCCACCCTCCAATGGCAGGTTAGATAGATGATCATGTGATTTGCCCCCGTACGTGGTATAGGAACCAGTCGCTAATATGTGCGCCGCTAATTTGCCGTTCACATCCGGCATGTCATGCATCATGTGACATCTGATATCCATGCAATGCATTGTCCACCTATGATGACGCATGAAACACCACGGTGGCCGAAGACAGCCGCCGGCGCCGACGTCACGCACACGGCAGGGGTTGCCATGGCGGTGGAGACGCCGGAAGCCGACGGGTGTGCAGGGGCCTGTGGTGCGCATGCGTACAGACTGGAAGCCGAGCTGCGGAGTGAAAACATAATGATGGTATAGTAGCTGCGCACATAGATGTAAGCTGGGAATAAACCCATCAGAATAGTAAAATGGTGACCACTAAACAGGTGCATATAACGAGATCTCTGGATAACATGGATTCACATGCATATAATCGTACAGGCTACAAACCGAACTGCGGAGTGAAAGCACGGTGATGGTATGGTACCTGCGCACATAGATACAAACAGGGAATAAACCCCCCAAAAAATAGCGCAATAGTAGTCATGAATAGGTGCATATAAAGAGATCTCTGGATCGCATGAATTCACAAGGGCAATAGATATTCACACTTCCGGGATCAAGGGCATAGAACCACAATACAAAGATCTGGATATCAAGTAAAATATATGGTCTTAAATTACCTCTAATACTATATAAATAGATATATAAATATGTATATAAATATATGAGTATATATGTATATAAACAAACAAACATAATATCTCTATAATATACAACATAGTATCCAATTATGTGCACATGTAAACCACTTAAACTCTATAGTGTATCCATATGTGGTAATGTTCGTCCACCATATTTTGTCCCATAGGCGATGAAACAGATCCTTCAACTCAGGACCACCAAATGGAGCAAGAGAGTTCGAACGTCCAGATCTCCCCATCATCCAGAAGCGCCGCCCAAAGGAAACCAGCAAAGGGAAGGTGAGTACTAGATAAAAATTAGTTTTAAAAAAAGGTTAAAATATAAAAACATAACAAACATGTGTCAATAGACAATGAAGACCAAACCCACTATAGAAAAGGAGCAAAGCTTATTGTTTCATTGAGCCCTTTTGGGTAGACGGTATCCAATGCCCAGATCCATCTTGTCTCACAGCATGATAATTTTTGTTTAAGGCCACCTCCTCGAATATTGGGGGTAATCATATCGATTCCCCTTATCATTAGCAGTGAACTGTCACAGCCATGAAATTGTTTAAAATGTCGTGGTATTGTCCTAAGCGTGGCTAAATCATCATGGTCGGCCGCCTCCTGAATCCCCAAAATGTGCTCACGGACACGCACCTTAAATTGACGTGAAGTCATCCCAATGTAGATCAATCTGCATGGGCACAATGCAAAATAGACCACATACCGGGATGTACATGTGATGTTTTTCCTGATGTCATATGTTCTTGTTCCGGCTGAATTAAAAAATGTCATGGTGCGGTCCACATTGGGGCAGGCAACGCACCGACCACAAGGAGTACAGCCACGCCTAGGACGACCACCATCGAGAAAGGTAGGTCTAGGTTCATGATGGTAATGGCTGTGTACAAGATGGTCTCTGAGGTTTTTGGCCCGTCTGATGGTAATGAGAGGTATAGGAGAAAGCAATTGACTAAGGATGGAATCGGACTGAAGAATTGGCCATGCCCTCTGAAGGCACCCTTTCATGCGGGAAAACTGGGCATGGTAGTTGGTGATAAACCTTATTTTATTATCATTTTTATGGGCCTGATGTTTATACAATAAAGATTGACGCGACGTATGTCTGGCTCTATTGAAAGCTCTTTTAACCACTCTACCACTATATCCTCTTTCCCGAAATCGCGCACAGAGATCCTGTGCATTATGTTGAAATTCCACATCACTGGAACAGATTCTGCGAAGTCGCAGAAACTGACCCACAGGGATGGAATTGACCAGAGGCTTGGGGTGGGCGGAGGAGGCGTGGAGCAACATATTGGTGGAAGTTTCCTTCCTGAAAATAGTTGTCTGTAGAACATTGTCCCGGTCCCTCCGTATTTTGACATCAAGGAAGTCAACCACTTCGGCATCACAATGATAGGTGATATGAATATTCTGCTCATTGTGGTTGATCTCTTCCATGAATTCCCTTAGTTGGTCAAAATTGCCCTGCCAGATCAGGAAAATATCGTCGATGTACCGCACCCAAAATGGAATGCGGTCCATCGACTCACCCCGATCTGACAGGGGGAGGTCCCTCTCCCACAGCCCCAGGAATAAGTTGGCATAAGAAGGGGCAAATGAAGCCCCCATCGCTGTGCCCTGGAGCTGTAGGAAGAAGGACCCCTTAAAGATGAAAAAGTTGTGGGTAAGGGAAAATTCCAGGAGCTGTAAAATAAGTTCAATAATCCCCCTAGGGAGGTTAGACATATTCAAGAAATATTTAACTGCTGTCAGGCCATCAGAGTGTCTAATGCTGGTGTACAGGGATTCCACATCACCTGTCACCAACATAGTGTCAGACTCAATCTGAAGGCCATCCACCCTCTTTAAAAATTCACTTGTATCTAAAAGAAATGAGGGGAGACCCTCAACCAGAGGTTGTAATTTGGAGTCAATCCAACAATTGACTTTCTCTAAATAGTTCCCTGAGCCGGAGATGATCGGACGTCCCGGGGGGGCTTCGATATTTTTGTGTATCTTGGGGAGAAGATACAAGGTGGAAACGGTGGGTTCCAATACTTGTAGTGCCGAAGCCAGCTCTTTTGTGATTATCTCATTTTGGACAGCAACATTTAATATTTTAGAAAGTTGGTCCATAAAAGATGACAATGGGTTAAAGGTTAGACGTTTATAACACACTTTATCATTAAGCTGTCTAAATGCCTCTTTTTCATAGAGGGACTTAGGCCAGATGACAATGTTACCCCCCTTATCAGCTGGCTTCAGCACCACATCTGGAAGCCCCCGCAGGACATCCAACCTCTCCCGCTCAGCTCTTGTAAGATTATCTTTCGTGATCCCCCTTGGGATATTCATAAAGTCCTTAGTCACAACCTGCACGAACATATCAATTGATGCGCATACCGATAGTGGAGGGAATTTTTTAGATTTCACTCTTATTGATGGAGGAATCTTACCTCCTTCACCAAGTCTGTGCTCAATGGCCAATTCCTCTAAATCTTGTAGTGCTAGTTGTTCCTCCTCTGTGGGAAATAAATTTCGCAGGTGAGGATCAAAAAAATGTCTCTTAAACAGCAGGTTTCGGGCAAACAAGTGTAAATCCTTGATTGCCGTGAAAGTATCGAAACCTGATGTTGGTGAAAAAGTGAGACCTCTACTTAACAATGATAGATCAGTGTCCGTTAGAATATGCGAACTCAAATTGATTACCTGATTGTTCTTTTTGCGTTCTGGTGACCTTATTTGAGTCCGTTTATACGGGTGAAAGTTGGTGTCTCTATTCCTCTTAGGTCTAGCTCCAGACCTTGTCAACATTGAGGAGGTGGACCACTCTGATGAATCGCTCATGTTGGAAAGTGAGCTCTCAGATGGTGCTCCCATCATTCTGGAACCTTGGACATTATTTTTCCTCCAAAAATATACATTCTTATTAGCAAAGTCAGTTACATCCCTCTTGAATTTAGAGGCCTGGGTGTCATGGATTTTCTTGACACATGAATCAAGACTCTTCTCAATTTTAGATTCAAAACCACCAATTTTGTCTGCTGGACATTTTGTCTTAAAATTCTGTTCCACTTCATCGATCTTTTTGTCCAGATCAAGAATGGATTTGGTATTAAGGTCCACCAGTAATTGCATCAAAGTAGATGAACAGATGCCACACGCCTCCTCCCAATTAGAAATGAAATCACCATCCTCTACAGGGAAGGCCGGAATGACACGAACCCTCAAGCCTCTAGGAATCAATTTATTGGAGATGTATCTCTCCAAAAAGGCACGGTTCCACCAAAGTCTAGTTCTTTTAATCAATAGCTTCTCAATATCAAGGGCCAAATTTTCCACAGTTTGGTCTACCGATGATTGAGACCCTGTTTCTCCGACTCCAAATACCTGATCAATTTGGCATAGCCAGGCCTTGTCTCTGGCCCGGAAGTCCATGTCCACGAAGAACAAACAGCCTGTGCAAAACACAGCAAAAGTACAACATAACACCTTCATAAGACACATGCCCACATGGATTTCATTAGATGAAAATTACTATATTGTGTTGTGGACCATATCATTGGATATACCGGGGTAATCGCAATTTTCAAACCAAAAACCGCAGCAAACAACGATCAAAAGAAACCCCGAAAACAATGTTGTATTATAAATATAGAAAATACTTTATTCAGAACAAATTGACAAGGTAAAAGGAAAAGGAAAAAACAAGGCAGATGTCATTTAACACATGCTTGGAAACGCTGAAGTGCACCAAAGTAGTGGGAAATGCAATATCCAGAGGAATAACAATAATTACAACCAGTCAAAGTAAATACATGATGTGAACCTCTGAAGTGGCTAGGCACAGGCAACTATACTGATATAAAATCCATTAGTAAACAGTATGATGTATGATTTACCTGAGCAGCACAGAAAGCAATCCCTCCACAGCGTGCACTTCACCCCAACGCGCGTTTCGGCGTGATGGCCTTTCTCAAGGGGTGGTGTGATAGGAAAAGGGGAAAGTATAAATGGACCCCACCCTCCAATGGCAGGTTAGATAGATGATCATGTGATTTGCCCCCGTACGTGGTATAGGAACCAGTCGCTAATATGTGCGCCGCTAATTTGCCGTTCACATCCGGCATGTAAGGCATCATGTGACATCTGATATCCATGCAATGCATTGTCCACCTATGATGACGCATGAAACACCACGGTGGCCTATTATTACATGTTATTATGTCTTCTTATATATAGCACTGTCCCTTACATAGTGTATTCTTGTTATTCACAGAGCCCAGCTTTATTACGGTACATAGTCCTCTTTTGTTAGATGTAAAATGACTGCTAATGGAGCAGCCGGTGACCAGAAGACCAGTCCATCAGCTCCCCCATGCTCTATCAGCCGTCATTTCATTATATATCTAACAAAAGAGGACAGTATGTAATAAAAACAGGGCTCTATATACAGTAATCCGATATGTAAGAGATGTGCTGTACATAACGAGAGGGTACTGTGTAATAAGGGCCAGCAGTATACATCAGAGGTGTCAAACTGCATTCCTCAAGTGCCGCCAACAGGTCATGTTTTCATGATTTCCTTGTATTGCACAGGTGATAATTTAATCACCTGCACAGAATGATTCCAGCACCTTGTGGAATGCTAAGGAAATCCTGAAAACATGACCTGTTGGCGGCCCTCGAGGAATGCAGTTTGACACCTCTGGTATACATAATAAAGGAGGCTATGTGGGATAGATATATATAGTTGAAACTAGAAGTTTACATACCCTATATAAAAAGACACATATACATGTTTTTCTTAAAGGGAACCTGTCACCCCCTCAGGCGTTTGTAACTAAAAGAGCCATCTTGTGCAGCACTAATGCTGCATTCTGACAAGGTGGCTCTTTTAGTTATTGTTTGTTGCACTGCAGAAATAATCACTTTTGAATTTGGTCCCTCATACCTGTGAAATCGCCAGGGAGGCAGGTGTTTCCCCCCTCAACCAAATGCCTCCCAGCCGTCACTCTGCGAGAAGGGTGCTGCCTCCTCGGCGTTATTCAGTTGTCCAGGCGCCTGCGCGTTCATATTCTGCCTTGGGCATGCGCAGTTCGCGCTGCCCGACAACTATCATCACTTGATGTCTTGTTTACTGCGCCTATGTACACGCTCTGCCTGAGATCCCGCGGGTGCACGCAGGCGCAGTAAACAAAACATCAAGTGATGTTCTGCCCAAGGCAGAATATGACCGCACAGGTGCCTGGACAACTGAATAACGCCGAGGAGGCGGTGCTGTTCTTGCAGAGTGACGGCTGGGAGGCGTTTGGATGAGGGAGGAAGACTTGACAAAGACCCTTAGGGGTTGAAACGTTGCATTTATAGCACAATAAAGTGTTTATGATCTTCACCTGGATTGGATGCTGTCCTTCACTTTGAACTTTTGAGGGAGGAAGACCTGTCTCCCTGGCGATTTCACAGGTATGAGGGACCAAATTCAAAAGCGTTTATTTCTGCAGTGCAACGAACAATAACTAAAAGAGCCACCTTGTCAGAATGCAGCATTAGTGCTGCAGAAGATGGCTCTTTTAGTTACAAACGCCTGAGGGGGTGACAGGTTCCCTTTAATATCTGACAACAAATCAGAATAACAGAGTAAACATTTCCCTTTTTAGGTCAATTAGGAACACCATAATTATTATTTGCCAAATTCTAGAATAATGAGAGAGAGAGAGAGAATGTTATAAGGGATTTTTATTACTTACTGCAAAGTCAAAAGTTTACATGCATTTCATTAGTATTTGGTACCATTGCCCTTAAACTGAATAACTTAGGTCAAACATTTGGGCTATCCATCCACAAGCTTCTGACAAAACTGGTGTAACTGATACAGGTTTGTAGGTCACCTTGCTTGCACCTGCCTTTTCAGCTTTGCCCATACATTTTCAATAGTATTGAGATCGGTGCTTTGTGATGGCACTCCAAAACATTGACTTTGTTATCCTTAAGCAACTTTATTACCATTTTGGCAGTATGATTCATGTCATTGTCCATTTGGAAGACCCATTTCCGCCCAAGCATTAACTTCCTGGCTGGTGTGTTGAGATGTTGCTTCAGTATTGCCACATAATCTTTTCACATGATGCCATCTATTTTGTGAAGCGCACCAGTCCCTCCTGCAGCAAAACAACCCCACAACATGATGCTGCCACCCCGTGTTTCATAGTTGGGATGGTGTTCTTAGGCTGCAAAGCATCTGCCTTTTTCCTCTAAACGTAACAATGGTCATTATGCATGCACAAAATGTTTAATTTTGGTTTCATCAGACCACAGGACATGTCTCCAAACATTAAGGTCTTTGTTTTTGTGTGCATTGGCAAACATTAATCTGGCTTTATTTGTGTTTCTTTTGGAGTAATGGCTTCTTCCTGGCAGAGTGTCCTTTCAGCGCATGTTGGTACAGTACTCATTTCACTGTGGATATTGATACAATCTTACCAGCTTCTGCCATCATCTTCACAAGGTGTTTTGCTTTTGTGCTTGGGTTGATATGCACATGTCAGACCAAAGCACGTTCATCTCTGGGACACAAAACCCATCTCCTTCCTGAGTGGTATGATGGCTGGACATTCCCATCTTGTTTGTACTTACGTTTAATTGTTTGTACAGATGAAAGAGGCAACTTCAGGTATCTTGAGTTTGCATATGCCCTTATTTTTGTTGAGGAGTAGCATTGCTACAGCAAGACACATCCTTTGTAAGCCAGGAAAGTGTCTGCTCCAGTAATGAGTGGAATATGAGCACAGAGCAGGCTAGACAGGTGTTGATTGCTGGGGGCTTCAATTATTAGAGCTATCTATCACAAAGTCTGGGATCCTCGACAACAGTCTTCCTTATTTACGACACATCACAGATCAGGTTGATAGATTGCTGTGAGTGGCTAGTGAGGACCCAGAAGGCATGGAGCGTATTAGTGCCAATGACAAAATTAGAGGGAGGTGAAAGGTCCTTAAAAATGATTTCAGGAATTTAGTATATGAGCTTAGGGCAAGGACCTCAATGGCAATATTTTGTTAAATATTACTTGCACTACATGTCACCCCAAAGAGGCAGTGGTAGATTAAGTAGTTAAAGAAGTTGTCCACTACTATAACTTTTTTTTTTCATAAATCTTGCTATTATGTGCCACTGAAAACATCCACTGTGTTTATTTTAGCAATATTACCTTTTATCATGCTGTAGCAGCACATCTTCAGTGCTGGATCCAGCTCTCATGGGGTTAATCGACAACTTCCTTTCTCCTGACTTATTGTGCTCTAATACTACAAGTTCCATGATGCATTGCACTGGCCACTAAGCCTGATCCTACCACACCCACTCCAAAACACACCCCAACCCCTCCCTCCTCTCCCTCCTCTAGCTTCAAAAAGATTTGTGATGTCATTTCTGTCCAACCTCCTCTTTTACATTTGTCCAACCCACACTCCATTACACGTGGATAGATGGATAGATAGATAGATAGATATATAGATAGATAGATATGGGATGGATAGATGAATACATACAGATATATCTATATATCTATGTCTATTTCCATAGATATATCCATATCCATGTTTCTAAACCCCTGGAGCTTTTTTCATTTTTTTCGTTTATCGCTCCCCTTCTTTCCAGGGCCATAATTTTTCCATCAATATGGCCATGTGAGGGCTTATTTTTTGCGGGACAAGTTCTACTTTTGATCGACACCATTGGTTTTACCATGTCGTGTAACAGAAAATGTGAAAAAAATTCTAAGTGCGATGAAATTGCAAAACAAGTGCAATCTCACACTTGTTTTTTGCTTGGCTTTTTTGGTAGGTTCACTAAATGCTAAGGCTGTGTGCACACGTTGCGGATCTGATTGCAGATCCGCAGCATTTTTTGCCGCACTGAATTGCATCAAATCCACAGTGTAGTGCACAACCAATGTAAGTCTATGGGAGCCACAGACTTGTTGTGCACATGCTGCGGAAAAGGCCGCACCGAAACGCAGCTTTTTTTTCCGCAGCATGCCACTTGTTTTGTGCGGAACTTCAGCGTTTCTGCACCCAGACTTGCATTGAGTCAGGCACATCCGCAGCAAAACCACAGATGTAAAAAAGATCTGCAGGTTTGCTGTGGATGTGGGTCCGAGAAACGCTGCAGTTCGGGAGAACGGAAGTGCGTGGGCGGTGACGGTGTGCGTGTATGTGTGTGCGGACAGGGTTTGCGGGCTGTTCGGGTGTGTGCAGGATTGTTCAGGTGTGTGCAGGGCTGTCAGGGTGTGTGCGGGGCTGTGCGGGGGGGTCTTTGGGGGTGTGTGTGCAGGCATCATCCAATGGGACTACAAGTACGCAGCATCCAATCTGCAGCTAATCCGGATGTAATCCAGACAGTGGACACACACCCTACACTATCCTTACATCTATCAATAGATATATCTATCCAGATATATGAATAGATAGATGTATGCATCTATAGATATATCTATATGTAGATCTGTCTATCCATCTCATCTATCATCTATCTGTGTGTGTAATGGAGTGTAGGTTGGACAAATGTAAAAGAGGAGGTTGGACAATAATGACATCACAAATCTTTTTTTTATTGTTCAATAATACATCTTTATTTATCTTTCAAAAAAGCATACAAAAACGCATAAAAACCGCGCAAAAACCGCACCAAAAACGAATAAAAAATGCGTGGAAACCATGCAAAAACCACACCAAAAACTGCATCAAAAACGCATCAAAACTGCACCAAAAGTCTGGAAATTGACGTGACGTTGGCGGAAATTAGCGGCGGCTGCAGCTTGGGGGTGACATGACCCGGACTCAGCCGCCGGCATAGTGCCGCTCACAGGCGAAAACGGCAACATAAGGTATTTGCAAAATTCATTAGGGGCCCCGGGGGATACATTGGGGGGGTTAATTGAAAGTAGTGGACAACCGCTTTAAATAAGTGGCTCAGGAATTATTCTAGGAAGGAGAGTTCTTGGGTACCTGGTGAAGTGGGCTGACTTTCCTGTTTCTTCTCTTGGTAAGAGTGGCTAAAAACTTAAAGAAATGTTTAAAGTAGTGAGAGAGAGGGAAATTATTGAAGATGAGGGAAAGGCTATGCAGCTTGTGACCTAGAATGATGTAATAATAATTGGAGTTGAGTGAGGGGAGGGGTTTCATCAGTTATGCAAAAAGGAGAACTAGGGATGCAGAAAATAATATATGGTGCAAATGTACTAATGCCAGAAGCCTCACCACCAAAATGGAGGCATTAGAATTAAACGGGTTGTCCGGTCCAAACCAACAAGACTGCAGTCACTCTGTATGACTGCAGACTTATGAATCCCCTCAGTGTATGCACTGTGCACTGCGGGGGTTTGCTGGTTTCTGAATGGGGACAGGAGGGTATTCATTATACATACTTCCTGCCAGTAGACGTGACCTTGCTCCATACACTTTTATTGAGCAAGGGTGTATCCTGTCAAGTGATGTGGCCAACTAGAGGTGCAGCCTCGCTCCATACAAGTATGGACAGCAAGGTTGCACCAACTGGCTGGGAGTATGTATATGTAAGGGTGTGACAGAGGCTGTCATATGCCTCTCCCTGTCTAAACAGTGTAGGTATTAAATGTGTCTACATTGATGATATTTTAATTATCTGGATGGAGTCTGAGCAACAGCTAAAGACTTTCCACAAACAGTTTAATCAATTTCATCCCACCATCAACTTAACACTCAACTACTCCAGCACTGAAATTAACTTTTTGGACACCATCATTAAGCTAAAGAACAATGAAATAGAGACATCCCTGTATCAGAAGCCAATTGACTGTCCAGCATACCTTAAATGGGACAGTTTCCACCCAAAACACATAAAAAAACTATTGTCTACAGCCAAGCCATCAGATACAATCGTATATGTTCCAACCCAATGGATAGGGATGAACATCATCTTCAACTTGCCTAACATTTCTCAATGACAGAATTTTGACCAGAGGTGCAACTAAATTTTACATGTCACTGTTTCTATTGAATGATTTCTTCTCGACAGTATTTACACAGGAAAATCCAACTGCAGATGACATGATCAAGTATACCAAAAATTCACCATTAACCCCATACCAACATGTCTGTCTGTTATACGTATCAGGGGGAATTGCACAGATCCCACGAGTTTGTCTTGGATAACAACAGGGGGAATTGCGCAGATCCCACCATTGCCATCAGTTTGTCAGCGAGGACACCGGAGAGATCACGCAGATCCCACCACTGCCATCAATTTGTCAGGGGACGCATCACCGCTGCCTTCAATAGCGAGGACAAAAACACAATTGAATGATGACTGATGGACGAGGCAGCGGCTGTTTCCACAACTAAGTCGTAGATAAAGGGGATAGCTGTCAAATATAGTGATACCTTCAGGAAAAGGATATATAACTATTGGATTAACTTGAGGCAAAACATTTCTGATTTTCAGATTGCACCGCTCATCTGTCACAAAAAAACAACGAGCCTACTAGGGTACTGTCACACAGTACCATTTTGATCGCTACGACGGTACGATTCGTGACGTTCTAGCGATATCGTTACGATATCGCAGTGTCTGACACGCAGCAGCGATCAGGGATCCTGCTGAGAATCGTACGTCGTAGCAGATCGTGTGGAACTTTCTTTCGTCGCTTGATCACCCGCTGACATCGCTGGATCGTTGTGTGTGACAGCGATCCAGCGATGTGTTCGCTTGTAACCAGGGTAAACATCGGGTAACTAAGCGCAGGGCCGCGCTTAGTAACCCGATGTTTACCATGGTTACCAGCGTAAACGTAAAAAAACAAACAGTACATACTTACATTCCGGTGTCTGTCCTCCAGCGTCTCAGCTTCTCTCCACTGTGTGAGCGTCTGCCAGCCGGAAAGCGAGCACAGCGGTGATGCGGTGACGTCACCGCTGTGCTTTCCGGCTATGGCGCTTACACAGTGGAGAGAAGCAGAACGCCGGGGACAGACACCGGAATGTAAGTATGTACTGTTTGTTTTTTTTACGTTTACGCTGGTAACCACGGTAAACATCGGGTTACTAAGCGCGGCCCTGCGCTTAGTTACCCGATGTTTACCCTGGTTACCGGGGACTTCGGCATCGCTCCAGCGCCGTGATTGCAACGTGTGACCGCAGTCTACGACGCTGGAGCGATAATCATACGATCGCTGCGACGTCACGGATCGTGCCGTCGTAGCGATCAAAATGGTACTGTGTGACAGTACCCTTAGTCTCTGCAAGCAGACATTGGCAGCCCAAAGATTAAGGATACACAAACGTTCCTTGCAACACAACGTAAAGGGACTTTCCCTTGTCTACACTGCCTCCAGTGCTCCAGTATAACAAAAGGTGATCCAATCACGCATCCCAGATCGGGTAATCCCAGATCGGGTAAACGTTTTCTTATACCCGGCTTTTATAGCTGCTATTCTTCATATGTCATATACTTCATTAAGTGTCCGTGCGGCCTCGGATATGTTGGGGAGACTACCCAGCATGTCCGAGACCGCATATCACAACACAAGTCCACAATCCGCTGTAAAAGGATGATGTTACCTATACCTGCACATTTTATATCTCATAATCACAATGTCTCGCAGTTACGCTATCAGGTTATTGAAAACATACCTCAGACAAGGAGGGGAGGCAATAGAATACAATCATTAAAAGAGAGAGAAGCTTAGTGGATCTACACTCTTCAAACCCTGGAACCCTTTGGCCTCAATAGGGAATACAAGATTAAATACTATTTAATTGAATACTATTAAATATGGAATACTGGAATGGAATACTATTAAATTGTGTTTGTTATGGTAATGTATGCGTTGGGTTATTTGTGATGCTCCTGGTCCATGAATTATAATACATTGTTTATGATTCTTTGTTTTTCACGAATATTGATAATTAATTGATATCCATTTATGTATAAGGCACTTAGGATTACATAGTACTGATCCTTTTTTCTTTTATTTTACAGATTTAGGTGCAGAGGTCTCTTCCACTTTTTGGGTGCAGGTTTGTCTCTTCTGTGTCTATAGATTATATTCTGGGGTCACATCGCCTCTTACATACACATATAATATAGTATTTAGATACCCATTGGCATATACATACTTCCCCCTTTTTATTATTATTAATAGCTTCAGCTTCCTGCCATTACCCACTTTTTACATGCCCTAGTACCACATTTTTTGCCACCCTACTCTTCTTTTGTGAACGTGCACACGTATCCTCCCTCTCAGGCACTTTTGCCTGTCACACCTCTGTCCCCGGGCTGTTGTGTACATACACCGCACTGTTTCCAAGCGCAGGCGCACCTTTTTTCTTAAGGTACCGTCACATTTAGCGACGCTGCAGCGATCTAGACAATGATGCCGATCGCTGCAGCGTCGCTGTGTGGTCGCTGGAGAGCTGTCACACAGACAGCTCTCCAGCGACCAACGATGCCGAAGTCCCCGGGTAACCAGGGTAAACATCGGGTTACTAAGCGCAGGGCCGCGCTTAGTAACCCGATGTTTACCCTGGTTACCAGTGTAAATGTAAAAAAAAACAAACACTACATACTTACATTTCGATGTCTGTCGCGTCCCCCGGCGTTCTGCTTCCCTGCACTGTAAGCGCCGGCCGTAAAGTAGAGCGTTGACGTCACCGCTGTGCCCTGCTTTACGGCCAGCCGGCGCTGACACAGTGCAGGGAAGCAGAACGCCGGGGGACGCGACAGACATCGGAATGTAAGTATGTAGTGTTTGTTTTTTTTTACATTTACACTGGTAACTAGGGTAAATATCGGGTTACTAAGCGCGGTCCTGCGCTTAGTAACCCGATGTTTACTCTGGTTACCAGTGAAGACATCGCTGAATCCGCGTCACACACGCCGATTCAACGATGTCTGCGGGAGATCCAGCGACGAAATAAGGTGCTGGCCTTCTAGCTCCGACCAACGATATCACAGCAGGATCCTGATCGCTGCTGCGTGTCAAACACAACGATATCGCTATTCAGGACGCTGCAACGTCACGGATCACTAGCGATATCGTTGTTAAGTTGTTCAGTGTGAAGGTACCTTTAGATGCGATGCCCCACTTCCTGTTTCAGCGTTCATTCATGCCCCACTTCCGTCCGTACCGAACCTTTGCGCAAGCGCACCTTTACTCTGACATCTCGAACACCTTACCTCACTTCCGGATCTTATGCCCGCTCTGTTTATGTAAATTGGCGTCTTACCAGTGCACTCTGCACCTCATCACCACAGCGATACATCCCTGCTCCCTGTCTACATCGTCACCAGGTATTTCCCTTTTCTTTAGGCTCTTTGTGCTAATCAGCTCCCTAGAACGTTAGATATTCAATATTATTCCTTTTTACTCATTCACAGCATATCTGACACATCTTATCATACAGGTAATCACTCTTTTTTGTCTTCACTTTTCTTTGGCTATAGTATTCTCACTATATCTATAGATTTTAGGACCTCTGCCTTGGACCTATGATTCATGTTTTTTGACAGCATGTTATACTGGCCTTATACTGAATTTCTGTATTGTCATTTTTTTATTTTTTACAGTCTCCTTATCCTCCTAATATTATATGATGAAGATTCGAATCTGATCTAATTGTTTTGAAGATCTACTTTATTAAAATTTTACTGATTACTATTTACTGATATCTCTTATTTTATTTTATTATTTTCCTCATGTCTATATGACCTACTTTGTATTAATCTATGATGGTATTTACTTTTTGTCATATATTATTTAATTTTGTATCCTGTAGATAATAACCTTGACAAAGGCCATCAGGCCGAAACGTTGGCACTGCATGATTGGTCATGTGAATAAAATAATCTTTTTTGGGTATTGAATTCTGAATTTTTGCCTCAGGTTAATCCAATAGTTATGTTTCCACAACTAGGCTTGTTTTTGTGGCATTCCCTGTGAGCGTTTGACATATACACCTCCGATTTCAATGCATGGAATACATATATGTATACACCCTGATACCATCACTGCCCACTCCCCAATAACAAACGGAACTACTAGCTGCCACCACTGTCATGAATCCCAATGGCTAGGGATAGCAAGGGACAAGCAAAGTAATACAAAATATCGGACGAGCTCTAGGGTGATGGAACCTGGGCTGACCGCTGCCCTACGCCTGACAAACGCAACTAGAGATAGCCAGGGAGCGTGCCTACGTTGGTTCTAGATGCCACGCACCAGCCTAAGAGCTAACTAGTACTGCAGAGAAAATAAAGACCTCACTTGCCTCCAGAGGAATGAACCCCAAAAGGTATAGTTGCCCCCCACATGTATTGACGGTGAAGTGAGAGGAAGGCACACACATAGAGATGATATATATAGGTTCAGCAAATTGAGGCCCGCTGTAAACTAGAAAGCAGAACGATACAAAAGGGGTCTGAGCGGTCAGCAAAAAACCCTAATCAAAAAACCATCCTGAGATTACAAGAACCCATGTGCCAACTCATGGCACATGGGGAGAACCTCAGTCCACTAGAGCTACCAGCTAGCATAGAGACATAATAAGCAAGCTGGACAAAAAAACCAACAACTGAAAATCAGCACTTAGCTTATCCTGAAAGATCTGAGAGCAGGTAGGCAGGAACCAAACAGAGCACATCTGAATACATTGATAGCCGGCAAGGGAATGACAGAAAGGCCAGGTAAAATAGGAAACACCCAGCCTCTGATGGACAGGTGGAAACCAAAGGCCGCAACCCACCAAAGTCACCCAGTACCAGCAGTAACCACCAGAGGGAGCCCACAAACAGAATCCACAACAGTACCCCCCCTTGAGGAGGGGTCACCGAACCCTCACGAGAACCCCCAGGGCGATCAGGGTGAGCTCTATGGAAGGCGCGGACCAAATCAGTCGCATGAACATCGGAGGCGACCACCCAGGAATTATCCTCCTGACCATAACCCTTCCACTTAACCAAATACTGGAGTTTGCGTCTGGAAACACGAGAATCCAAGATCTTCTCAACAACATACTCCAATTCTCCCTCCACCAGCACCGGAGCAGGAGGCTCAACCGAAGGAACAACGGGCACCTCATACCTCCGCAACAACGACCGATGGAACACATTATGAATAGCAAACGATGCTGGGAGATCCAAACGAAAAGATACAGGGTTAAGAATCTCCGAGATCCTATAAGGACCGATGAACCGAGGCTTGAACTTAGGAGAAGAGACCTTCATAGGGACAAAACGAGAAGACAACCACACCAAATCCCCAACAAGAAGTCGGGGACCCACGCGGCGACGGCGATTAGCAAACTGCTGAGTCTTCTCCTGAGATAACTTCAAATTGTCCACCACCTGGTTCCAAATCTGATGCAGCCTGTCCACCACCACGTCCACTCCATGACAATCCGAAGACTCCACCTGACCAGAGGAAAAACGAGGATGAAACCCCGAATTACAAAAAAAAGGAGAGACCAACGTGGCAGAACTAGCCCGATTATTAAGAGCAAATTCGGCCAGTGGCAAAAAAGCAACCCAGTCATCCTGATCAGCAGAAACAAAACACCTCAAATAAGTTTCCAAGGTCTGATTAGTTCGCTCCGTCTGGCCATTCGTCTGAGGATGGAATGCAGACGAGAAAGACAAATCAATGCCCATCTTGGCACAAAACGTCCGCCAAAATCTAGACACAAACTGGGATCCCCTGTCAGAAACGATATTCTCCGGAATCCCATGCAAACGAACCACGTTCTGAAGAAATAAAGGGACCAACTCAGAGGAGGAAGGCAACTTAGGCAAGGGCACCAAATGAACCATCTTAGAAAAGCGGTCACACACAACCCAGATAACGGACATTTTCTGTGAAACCGGGAGATCAGAAATAAAATCCATGGAAATGTGCGTCCAAGGCCTCTTCGGGATGGGCAAGGATAACAACAACCCACTGGCCCGAGAACAGCAAGGCTTAGCTCGAGCACACACTTCACAAGACTGCACAAAGGTATGCACATCCCTAGACAAGGAAGGCCACCAAAAAGACCTGGCCACCAAGTCTCTAGTACCAAATATTCCAGGATGACCAGCCAACACAGAAGAATGGACCTCGGAGATGACTCTACTGGTCCAATCATCCGGAACAAACAGTCTTTCTGGTGGACAACGATCCGGTTTATCCACCTGAAACTCCTGCAATGCACGTCGCAAGTCTGGGGATACGGCGGACAATATTACCCCATCCCTAAGGATACCAGTAGGCCCAGAGTCTCCAGGAGAGTCAGGCACAAAACTCCTGGAAAGAGCATCTGCCTTCACATTCTTTGAACCTGGCAGGTATGAAACCACGAAATTGAAACGAGAAAAAAACAACGACCAATGAGCCTGTCTAGGATTCAAACGCCTGGCAGACTCAAGGTAAATGAGATTCTTGTGATCAGTCAAGACCACCACACGATGTTTAGCACCCTCAAGCCAATGACGCCACTCCTCAAATGCCCACTTCATGGCCAAAAGCTCCCGATTACCCACATCATAATTGCGCTCGGCGGGCGAGAATTTTCTAGAGAAGAATGCACATGGCTTCATCACCGAGCCATTAGAACTTCTCTGTGACAAAACCGCCCCCGCTCCAATCTCGGAAGCATCAACCTCAACCTGAAAAGGAAGTGAAACATCTGGTTGACACAACACAGGAGCAGAAGAAAACTGGCGCTTAAGTTCCTGAAAGGCCTCCACGGCCGCAGGAGACCAATCAGCAACATCAGCACCCTTTTTAGTCAAATCAGTCAAAGGTTTAACAATACTGGAAAAATTAGCAATGAACCGACGATAAAAATTAGCAAACCCCAAGAACTTCTGAAGGCTCTTAACAGATGTAGGTTGTGTCCAGTCACAAATCGCCTGAACCTTGACGGGATCCATCTCAATAGTAGAAGGAGAAAAAATGTACCCCAAAAAAGAAATCTTCTGGACTCCGAAGAGACACTTTGAGCCCTTCACAAACAGAGAATTGGCCCGCAGAACCTGAAACACCTTCCTGACCTGTAGAACATGAGACTCCCAGTCATCAGAAAACACCAAAATATCATCCAAATACACAATCATAAACTTATCCAGATATTCACGGAAAATATTGTGCATAAAGGACTGAAAGACTGACGGAGCATTGGAGAGTCCAAAAGGCATTACCAAATACTCAAAATGGCCCTCAGGCGTATTAAATGCGGTTTTCCACTCATCACCCTGTTTTATCCGCACCAGATTATACGCACCGCGAAGATCTATCTTAGTGAACCACCTAGCCCCCTTAATGCGAGCAAACAAATCAGTCAATAATGGCAATGGATACTGATATTTGACTGTAATCTTATTCAGAAGGCGATAATCTATACAAGGCCTCAGGGAACCATCTTTTTTTGCCACGAAAAAAAAACCTGCTCCCAGAGGGGACGAAGATGGACGAATATGTCCCTTTTCCAAGGACTCCTTAATATAATTCCACATAGCAGTATGCTCTGGCAGTGACAGATTAAATAAACGACCCTTAGGGAACTTACTGCCAGGAATCAATTCTATAGCACAGTCACAATCTCTATGCGGAGGGAGCGAATTGAGCTTAGGCTCCTCCAAAACATCCCTATAGTCAGACAAAAACGCAGGGATCTCAGAAGGAGTAGATGAAGCGATTGAAATCGGAGGTGCATAATCATGAACCCCCTGACATCCCCAGCTTAACACAGACATTGTTTTCCAGTCCAGGACAGGATTATGAGTTTGTAACCATGGCAGACCAAGCACTAGTACATCATGTAAATTATACAGTACAAGGAAGCGAATCACCTCCTGATGAACGGGAGTCATGCGCATGGTCACTTGTGTCCAATACTGCGGTTTATTCATAGCCAATGGTGTAGAGTCAATTCCCTTCAGAGGAATAGGAACTTCCAGAGGTTCCAGACTAAAACCGCAGCGTTTAGCAAATGACCAATCCATAAGACTCAGGGCAGCGCCCGAATCCACATAGGCATCGACGGAAATGGAAGACAGTGAAAAAATCAGAGTCACAGACAAAATGAACTTAGGCTGCAGAGTACCAATGGCAAAAGATTTATCAACCCTTTTTGTGCGTTTAGAGCATGCTGATATAACATGAGCTGAATCACCACAATAAAAACACAATCCATTTTTCCGCCTATAATTTTGCCGTTCACTTCTGGACTGAATTCTATCACATTGCATAGTCTCAGGTGCCTGTTCAAAAGACACCGCCAACTGGTGCACGGGTTTGCGCTCCCGTAAACGCCGATCAATCTGAATGGCCATAGCCATCGACTCATTCAGACCTGTAGGTGTAGGGAACCCCACCATAATATCCTTAATGGCCTCGGAAAGACCATTTCTGAAGTTTGCAGCCAGGGCGCACTCATTCCACTGAGTAAGCACCGACCATTTCCGAAATTTTTGACAATATATTTCCGCTTCATCATACCCCTGAGAGAGGGCTAATAAAGCCTTTTCAGCCTGAATCTCCAGGTTGGGTTCCTCATAGAGCAATCCCAATGCCAGAAAAAAACGCATCCACATTGAGCAATGCAGGATCCCCTGGTGCCAATGCAAATGCCCAATTCTGAGGGTCGCCTCGCAGGAAAGATATTACAATCTTGACCTGTTGAGCAGGGTCTCCAGAGGAGCGAGATTTTAAAGAAAGAAACAATTTACAATTGTTCCTGAAATTCAGGAAGGTAGATCTATCTCCAGAAAAGAACTCTGGAATAGGAATTCTAGGTTCAGACATGCGAGTGTGAACAACAAAATCCTGTATGTTTTGAACTTTTGCCGCGAGATTACTCAGGCTGGAAGCCAAACTCTGGACATCCATGTTAAACAGCTAATATCAGAGCCATTCAAGGGTTAAGAGGAGGTAAGAAGCAGCTAGACAGCAATTAAGGGCTAGGCAGCAAAACTCTGAAGGAAAAAAATAAATAAATAAATAAATAAATTTCCCTTAAACACTTCTTTTTCTCCTGCTTCAGCCCAAACAATTAACACTTTGTGGGCCGGCTATACTGTTATGAATCCCAATGGCTAGGGATAGCAAGGGACAAGCAAAGTTATACAAAATATCGGACGAGCTCTAGGGTGATGGAACCTGGGCTGACCGCTGCCCTACGCCTGACAAACGCAACTAGAGATAGCCAGGGAGCGTGCCTACGTTGGTTCTAGACGCCACGCACCAGCCTAAGAGCTAACTAGTACTGCAGAGAAAATAAAGACCTCACTTGCCTCCAGAGGAATGAACCCCAAAAGGTATAGTTGCCCCCCACATGTATTGACGGTGAAATGAGAGGAAGGCACACACATAGAGATGATATATATAGGTTCAGCAAATTGAGGCCCGCTGTAAACTAGAAAGCAGAACGATACAAAAGGGGTCTGAGCGGTCAGCAAAAAACCCTAATCAAAAAACCATCCTGAGATTACAAGAACCCATGTGCCAACTCATGGCACATGGGGAGAACCTCAGTCCACTAGAGCTACCAGCTAGCATAGAGACATAATAAGCAAGCTGGACAAAAAAACCAACAACTGAAAATCAGCACTTAGCTTATCCTGAAAGATCTGGGAGCAGGTAGGCAGGAACCAAACAGAGCACATCTGAATACATTGATAGCCGGCAAGGGAATGACAGAAAGGCCAGGTAAAATAGGAAACACCCAGCCTCTGATGGACAGGTGGAAACCAAAGGCCGCAACCCACCAAAGTCACCCAGTACCAGCAGTAACCACCAGAGGGAGCCCACAAACAGAATCCACAACACACCACCAATCATTTATATGTTACAGGTATCAAATGGCTTCAGGAGTGTGGTTTACAGAGCAAGAGGAATTAAATTTTATATATTTAATCTGGAAAGGTAGGCAGCATTTCTAAAAAAAAATATACAAAGATGTTACAAAATGGGAACAAAACAATATGGTATATACAATCACATGGCATAAAAGGAATAAAAAATGTAAAAGTACTAAACCTGGAAATAGCTCAGAGCTTAGGGGAGGAACGTACTCCTTAGGAAAATGGACAGAACTACAGCAAGCTGTACTTTCTGGGACTGACAAAAGGCCAAAACCTAAACTCTGATTTTTATTAGTTCAAGGTTACGCCCACATACCTCCCTGTCAGGACTCTGAACATTTTTTACCTTTTGTGCATTACTGCCCTTTTCCAAGATGGCGTCTTTGGTCTCATGTGCACTGTGTCTTCCTGCTATAAAACTCCACCCCAGCCTTCAGTCTGTGCTAGAGTATTCTGCCTTCCATCCAGCTCCTGACCTCTGATTACTCCCTGGCTATATACCTGCTCCTGTGAACCTGTGTGGTGATCCTGCTACTCTGCTCTGAGTTCCTGCTGCATACACCAGTTTCCAGTAATCCTCCTTTATCTGCTGCTCGTGTTTACTTCCATCTGCATTTGCTGGACATGTAAGCTGTTTCTGCTCTGCAAAAACCGGAGACTATTAACCAGGCCTCCCTGGTTGAGCTAAGATATGATTTGAACTGCCTTATAAGCTTATCTATCTGTGTTTGGACTAAGACAAGGATTTATTCGTGTCAAGTATCCTCAAGAATAACTATGCTTCATAGACTTTCTGTGTGATTGCATTTTCCTCTGAAGTTTCCTATAGACTGCTAAGCTGCGTTTAATATTTACACCAAGTGTTGTGGACTTGAGTTTCCCCTTGATGAGCTTATATGGGGGATGGTTGTGGGGTAGACTAGATCTTTTAGAAATTTATGAGTTCTCAAACTTTCAAGATATGTCTGCCCCCAGAGGTCCCAGGCAAGAAATAGTGTTGTCATGTATCCTATAACAATTTCACCTTTCTATAAAGATGAAGCATGGCATGGATAACGTCATGCATTATTAAGTTGGAGGCATTCGGGCAGCCTTACAGTGATGTGAGAGAATGTGTTATGTGTTAAATATAGGATCAATGCAAACCAGAATATTCATCACTGACCACTGGCTCAGAGCGTCTAAGAAAAATCCTTTGAAAAGAGAAAACTGATTCCTTTTGAACAGAGGAAGCCCCTGTATGTTTCCGCCTCTGAGTACATGAATCCTATGCTTGTTGGCTGAATCTCATGAAATCCGCTTTAGTATTTACATGTTCATGGCAAGAGGTCCTACTTCAATGGAGGTTGAAGTGTCAGCTCTTTCTCACTTCTCCACTTATAATAAATCCCATATGTTCAATGTAAGTGTGATATGTTCCCTCTTCAGAGATGTCTTTATGGATTTTGCAATTTTTCTCTACGACAATGTAATTTCTTCCAGGCCATACTGACCGAATACTGAACATATGAATGTGACTTAAAGCGACGGGTGCCATTGGCAGTGCTGAGACCCAACTCCTGACTGGTAGGGAGAAGTTGTGAGTGGTGTCAGGTCAGGACTGCCAATAATAATCTCCTCCTTATATATTACAATAAATTCACCCAGATTCAATCATATATTCCCCAAGCCCCCCTACCCCAACACCCACAGTAAATGCAATCCTAATCCCTTCCACCTACTCGCAGTTGTTCATTGTTCGTAGTCGAGAATGACCATGACTTCAACCTTTAGAGGAAGATCAGTAACTGTGGGTCCAAAGGTGACTGATGAGGCCAATCAGGGTCCTGAAGGGTCATCCACATATGTGACATAAGTAAGTAGATGTAGTCAGGACAGTAGCTACCACTTGTGCCTTGCGCACAACTCTCTTTTTGCCTCAGCGATTCTCCGGTCTTCAGCTGCACATGTGTTCCTGAGGAGATCCTGCCTCGCCAAGCAGAATGGTTAAGGGCAAGATTCTCCCATTCGTTGATGTATGTTGACGCCCAGGATTTTAAGGACGCTTTAAGGCAGTTTTTGTACTGTTTCTTTTGTCCCTTGACTGTTCACTTTCCCTGACACAGTTTCACCTACAGCAATTTTTTAGGCAATCAGCTGTTTGGCATTCTGGTCACAGCCCACGTGGCTTGGGCTATCAGCAGGAGAGTGTAAACGCTTCAGAGCCCAGCTTGTTCCAGGATTGCCATGTTGGGGACATTGTCTTGCCACCTGATGAGAATTGTGCGGAGGCAACTCAGGTGAAAGTGATTGAACTGTTTGGCATGTCGGCTGTGGACAGTCCAAGTCTTGCTGGCATAGAGAAGTGTGGTAGGAACCATAACACTGTAGAACTTCAGATTAATGGTAAATATCTAACCATAGAAAACAAACGATCAAACACCCAACATCAATTAGATGCAAAAAATACTTTATTGATAAAAAATACAATATACATATTCAGGATATTAGGGGAAAACCAGGGAGGGAAGAAATGAAAAACCTCAAGTCACAAGTGCAACAAGAAACGGCTAGGGGTGCAGACATGTGGACCATGAGGTAATGTAACTAATCATCAACTAGGTTCCACCAACGGATTCCTATAAAGTGCCATAGCAGGAAAGTAAAGTGAAAACAATTTTTGAAAAATATATAGAAGCTAAAATATAAGTATATTACACAAAATGTACCACTTTCAATAGCCACCATATAGGACAAAAAACGTATATATTACCTGCAGAGGCACAAAAGTAATCACGGTCCACCGCGTGCACCCACCCCAACGCACGTTTCGGCGTATGAGCCTTGATGCTGTTGTTGACCTCAGCATCTAAGGTCACTATGCAGGAGGGTCAGTAAGCTTGTGAGTGTGTTGCCCAGGTAGGTAAAGTTGTCCACTGCTTTGAGGTTGAGCTCCTTCACCGTAATGCATGGCTGCTGGTATGGTTTTCCTGGAGCAGGTTGGTACATAACTTTGGTTTTTCCAGTATTCATAAGGAGACGGAAGTTGTCGCAAGGTTGTGAAAAACTATCTATTTCAGACTACATCTGCAGCTCTGTGCTGGTATTGAATATGCAGGCATCAGCAAGCAAAAAGTCATGGATGACAGTCTCATGCACCTGTGTAACAGCCTTCAGGCATCTGGGGTTGAGTAGCTTGCTGTCAATTGTGTACCTGACATGGATTCTGTCATCGTAGTTGCTAAAGGCATCTGTAAACATGGCATAAAATAGCATACTGAACAGGGTCGTGGTGACCCCTGCAGTATAATAATCATGGTGCCCCAGCAGCCATCTTCAGGAATATAGTCAATTACCCCTTTGCAATAATTACACCCCCCTTACAATATTAATTATACCCCCAAATGCATAGCCCATTGCAGCACTCATCCTCTCCAATGGAATTATAATCTCATACTCTATAGCATAAATAATCATTTACTCCCATGAACATCCCAAAGGGTCCAAAGCAATACTACCAATGACCTAACAAGATGCCCACTGACAGCTGTGCCATGGTGGATCTACCCTCACCTGGCTTTTTCATCACCGCTGGCCAGGCCCATCGATAAATGAAGAGGTGTCTCCTAAGCAGGGCAAGAGCTCTTCTCCTAAGGGTAAGAGCCTTGTACAATATGCTGCTGTGTGGGCATGCTTTAGGATTCTGTTGATGCCATTTAAAGGTACAGCACTGCTATATTGCCCAGTGGCCAGGACCACCAGATGCTTTAGTGGTGCTGTACCTTTCAATCACCTGTGGCCATAATCTGGAGGATGCGCTGTGACCTATTTCAGATTACAATGCGCCCGTCAGTGATTTAAAGGTAGAATGTTCTTAATGCACCTGGTGACCCTGAACGAACGCCGAGGGATAGATGCCCCCCCGGCCCAGCCCACCCCCATCAGTAACCATCAAAACATTTGACTAACAGGGCTAAAAACCCTGAAGAGGCAAATATTGTGAAAAACAACATTTCTATCAGTCCCAAAACTTTTGGCCATTGCAGATCTGGACATGGACCTCGAAGCTAATGCTTAGTTCATAAAATGACTCTAATTTACTTGGTAAGTGCGATGGCATGAATCATTGCAATCTTGAAGAATTATCTCTGATTTCACTGTATTTGTCTCCTGGAGAACAGGAGCAGAACGATATCCCGAGTCCATAATTGCTTGTGAGTCTGGCTCTCACTGGTGATCCGTCCAGCTAATCTTTTCTTCCAATGCGGCTTCCAAGTCATGGGCACTTCAATGATTAAAACTTCAAAAACAAAAGTATTTAAAAGTATTGACCAAATTTATTATTTGTTCTATACCCATGGTCTATGCCTTTATCAAAAAGTATAAATTACAAAGTAATGCTAGGTAGCTGAGAATATAGAATGCCCTTTACAACAGTCTCCTGACTCCAAAAGTGCATTTTAACTGGCAAATAAATACGGCCTAGTTTTACAAGGAGCATTTCATCATTCCACAATTGGTCCCTCCTTGATAAATAAAATGCCCCCAGTTGTAATGTCCTTTCCTTAGTTTTCCTCTCATTGCTGTAATGTGTAGCATGTGAATAATCAGGCCGATTTGGGGAAGAGTAATGCCTCGTACAGCCATCCAATCAGATTACGGGATTCTCATTACTGCAGCACTTAACTCCTTTAATAATAATGATGGATCTCTCGGCGCTATACGAGCAGTGCTACATTTTTCATGCACACCATGTGCGATTAGAACATTACATTTTTAATTTTTGCAAATGGTCATCTGTTTTGGTGCTAAGCCACATCCAATTTCCTATAATTCAGCCCTGATGAACGTGTGTGAATGAATCCCTGGCTGTTTAATGAGGCTTTTAATTAGACAATAACGATGTCTGGGAATAGAGAAATTTGCATTTAAACAAGAGCTGTGGCTTTGCATGTAATTGAGCTATTTAGCTGTGTCATTTTCCTGTGCGCGGCTGTGTAGGGAAGACGGCATCTCGGACTTATTGCACCTCTAAACATCCAGGGTGCACATCATCGATGTCAATTGACTTTTGTGCACTTAATTAAGAGATGGGAAATGAACCAGGAGCGTTACTTTGAAGCCCCCAGAAATTGAAATGCTGTGATGCTTAACTGGCATGAAGATGACTATACCATGTATTCAGTAAATGGTTAGACAAGGGTTAATAGGATTGTTCTGCTTTGCTTTCAAAGGGATTAATTATACAATATCCGCGGTGGGCAGAATTCTTATTAATTAATTAATCTCTTGTATTCAGACAAGCGGTCCTTACCCGATAGGATAGCATCTTGTCTTCTGCTATGACGATTTGTCAGCTGCAGTCGTGTAAACCATGGAAGGAAATATTTCTCTCTAGATTCTCCAGGATATTTTAATATGAAACTAAAGTTGTACCAATGATAAAATCATATACAGGATGAATCCGACCAGGAATGGTGGTGACAAAGCTTAGGTCAGTAACATAATCACTGGGTAGTAAAAAAAAAGTTCTGCTACCTCGTAGTGGAGCAAAGAATATAGAATTTCAGCACCAGAATGCACTTGAATATAAATGTATCTTCTTTATTCCACCATCTTAAAATCATAGTAACCTATTACTCTAAATAAAAACCACAGACTCTTGGTTGTTTGCATGCAACAACTAAGGACTTGGACTTGAAAGACAGCTTTATAATAGACCAACACAGTATAATGTGCCCATAGCCCCCCAGCCCCACACACACAGTAAGATGTCATTTACAGTCCCCCCATAATATGATGCCCTTGCATACACAAAAACTCTACTGAATCAGCAATTACACTCTGCTGCATCAACACACACACTCTGCTGCATCAACACAACCCAGCTCTGCTACAACACACAGTTCTACATCATTACACAAATATACACAGCTCTGCTACACCAACACAGAGCTGCTACATCAACACGCATATACACTTAGGGTACCGTCTCACAGTGGCACTTTGGTCGCTACGACGGCACGATCAGTGACGCTCCAGCGTCGCTCCATTATCGCTCCAGCGTCGTAGACTGCGGTCACACTTCGCAATGCACGACGCTGGAGCGATAATTTCATGACGTATTTGCGATGTAGAAGCCGTTGGTTACTGTGCGCACATCGTATACAACCTTTGTTACACGATGCGATCATGCCGCCACAGCGGGACACTTGACGACGAAAGAAAGTTTCAAACGATCTGCTACGACGTACGATTCTCAGCGGGGTCCCTGATCGCAGTAGCGTGTCAGACACAGCGATATCGTATGGATATCGCTGGAACATCACGGATTGTGCCGTCGTAGCGACCAAAGTGCCACTGTGAGACAGTACCCTTAGCTCTGCTACATCAACAGACATACATAAAGACCCACATGATGTACTGTATACATACACACACAAAAATACACTATATGTACACATACACACAACCACCCCCTGGCTGTGTCCTGCTCCTCTTGCCCTAAGAATGTGACATGACCAAAAGGTCCTGGCAGGATCTTCAGTCTTAAATTAGACTAAATGGTGTAGGAAGGGTTTGAAGGTTCTATGTTCCATCATTTTATTCAACTGTATCTCTGTCCTGAGAACAGAGATACAGTTGAAGTTGTGACATACTGTGGAGACACAAGGATCAGTAGGTGCTCTTATCCACTGGTCTGACTGTCTTTAGAAAGACCAAATGGACCAGGGCTCATTCCCCATGGGCAGAACATTACTCATACAACACAGGGTGAGGGTATCAAACTCCTGTAAGACTTTATGGGATCACAAAAAGTCACAACAGTAAATTTCCAGCAAGTACACAAGATGGTGCAAAGTATAGTCTTGCCCTTCCGTTGGCTCACCAGGGATTAGAACCTCTGTGACTTTGACATCCAGAGCCAACTACTCCAACCAGTAGAACCCTACTTTTGGCGGGCACCCACTGAGAGTAGATAGTGGCAAGTTTAGGAAGTTGACTGAGCACAGCGAGTATAAGGCCCAGTGACTAGGGTTGAGCGAAACGGGTCGGCAATTTTCAGAAGTCGCCGACTTTTGGCAAAGTCGGGTTTCATGAAACCCGACCCGACCCCTGTGTGGGGTCGGCCATGAAGTCGGCGATCTTCTGAATCTGGAATCGGAATTCCGATACCGATTCCCGATATGTTTAAGATATCGGGAATTGATATCGGAATTCAGATTTAAGTGTAAAATAAAGAATTAAAATAAAAAATATCGCTATACTTACCCTCTGACGGGCCCTGGTACTAACCGGGAACCTTCCTTCCTTAGAATCAGCCTTCCAGGACCTTGCGGTGACGTCACGGTGACGTCGCGGCTTGTGATTGGTCGCGCGGCCGCCCATGTGACCGCTCGCGCGACCAATCACAAGCCGCGACGTCACCGTGACGTCACCGAAGGTCCTGGAAGGGCTCATTCTTAGGAAGGAAGGCTGCCGGAACGAAGCCGAGGGTGAGTATATTCCTATTAGGTATATACTCACCCTCGGACACGCCCTGCTTCTTTCCGGCAGCCTTCCTTCCTAAGAATCAGCCCTTCCAGGACCTTCGGTGACGTCACGGTGACGTCGCGGCTTGTGATTGGTCGCGCGACCACACTTAAATATGGATCCCAGGGCCTGAAGGAGAGTTTCCGCTCCTTCAGACCCTGGGAACCATTGGAAACCCAATGCACTGCATTGGGTTTCGAGTTTCGGCCGACCCCGACCCCGACTTTTTTATAGGATCGGCCGATTTCACTCGACCCGACTTTTGAAAAAGTCGGGTTTCGTGAAACCCGACCCGATCCTATAAAAGTAAAGGTTGCTCAACCCTACCAGTGACCTGATTACCTGGGTTCTCCAAATGACCTTGTGGGCTCAGTTATGGGCAATGGAGCAGATCTGTATTCCACCCATGGTTTCTGGGTTGATGTCCTGTAGAATCATCCCGATGATAGAGGAAGCACCTTTTTATATGCCACAGGATTGGGGAAAGGTGGAGGGAGGTAATCCCTCATTGCTTGACAATTAGGCTGCATATTTGTTCTCCAAGTTGTGCAGACTAGTACACCGCAATACGTATTTAGCAGACATTCCACAAATTAACATGCAAGGGTCAATGGACAGTCTCACATGAAACAATGGCTCATGTCCCTTGACCTTCTGAATAAAGGAACAGTATGTCTATCATACTTAAGTGTAATTCACCCTGGCTGTGGCCAGATTTACGCTGTGTTGTCACACATACCCAGAACAACCCAGAACAACAGGACAGCTCCCCAAATTTAGGACAATCCCACTGGATCTGAGACCATTAGAAACTATGTTTTTTTTATTATGTTTCAAAGTATTTACATTCAGCAAGTAAATGTTATTCTTTGCAAAATGAAAAGTCATACAATTTTCCAATACACGTTTTGTATCAATCTGCGTATTCAAAATGTCCGCTTGTCATTCCATACAGTACGACCTTTCATTGTTTACTTCCAAAGAAATCTTAGTCATGTGATAATCACACAAATGCACATCTCATTATACAACATGGCTCAGATAACGGTAGTTTAACTGTCCTGCTCCTGGTTTTAACCCCTTCTTGACATTGCAATTTTTCTTTTTTCCTCCCTTTTTTCCAAAAGCCATAACTTTTTTTATTTTTCCATCGACATAGTGGTTGGGAGGATGTTCACCTTATCTCCAGGGTGTGGTCTGGGGTTCAAATAGCTGGGCTTCAGATGCAGTCTTGGTTCAGCAGGACTGGAGAGATCTTCAGTGGTTTGTGTCCTGAGGAGTAAAGACTGAACCTGTGGTGCTGCAGAGCAGGCAGATACCTGCAAATGTATGGACTGTGTGCAGCATTTTTGCCTTCTTTGTTGCTTTCCCTGTTTTTGCCTGAAGGGCTGTGTTTTACTTTCCCCTTCTTGTTGGTTTATGCCGCCATATAATAAACCATCCGAAGATTTAGAGCCAGTGTTCCTGTTTTCAACCTTCATATACCGCTGAGCTAGTTGAACTGCCACAGTAGTAATAAAAAATTGGGAAATTAAAAAAAAACAACTTCTGTTGCAATTTTTTGAGACCCGTAACATTTTCATTTTTTGGGATATGTAGCTGTGTGTTAGCTTATTTTTTGCTCCCTGAGCTAACGTTTTTACTGGTACAAATTTGGGTAGATATGAAGCTTTGATCGCCTCTTATAACATCTTATTGCAATGTTGCAGCGTCCAAAGAAACGTAATTCTGGAGTTTTGTTTCTTTCTTGTTAAGCCATTTACCAATTGAATAAATTTATTTTATATTTAATAGATCAGAATTTTTTGAACGCATCAATATATTTTATTATTAATGAGGCAAAAGGGGGTGATTTGAGTATTGATGAGCCCTACTATGTATAGTTAAAGTGACAATCTCTTATGAACCCCAGCTACAAACTGGCTTTCACAGGTGTATCATAATGACAGGCATGGGGTTCATCATCAGCATGTATGTCATATGTCGTGAGGAGGTTAAATACAAAAACCCATATCGGATTGTTCACTGTGCATAGACTTAAAAAATTAGTTAACGTTAATAGTTTAAATATTTAACTTTTTATAGGGTATACTGTAATGTAAAAGCTGTCGCCGCTGAGCCTGCAGCAGACAGTCCATTAGTAGAGATATAAATACAGATATGCAGATTCCATTAAAAACGTACTGCACCATATGGAGTATTGTATATCATAATATAGCACAGATTAACTTAAAATTTGGATTTTGGGGTCAAACAACCTCTTTAACACTAGGACTACCAGACTGTTCACCCCCCTAGAACTACCGAATGGAGTCATTTTGACTCCTGGCTTGTTTTCGTTTATTTTTAGCTTAGTTTTTGCTCCTGTTATTGTTGTAACTTTAATTTTATAATTTTTGTTTATTATTACTGTATTACATTTGTGGTTTTTAATGATAATTATATTTTTTCTTATGTGTTTTTATTGCGAGATCCGACAGCAGTGCTTTGAAATTTTTTTTTCTGATTTTCATATTTTTCTACAAGAAATAGCAAAAGTAAACTAAATAAAACAAAAGCAATCATCGTGATAAATGCAATTGTATATGCTTGAAACAATCTGATTTCAAACTGAGAATTGACTTATTTTGTAAGTTTCGAAAGTACACACATAGAAACAACAACAAACTTTTGAAGGTGAGTTGACATAAAATGCGGTAAATACAAATATGTAAATTCAAAAGAGACAGTAAACTTCTTACTAAAAAGTACGTCGTAAGGATTGACATACTACATTTGTCTAAGTTGTTTCACAGTTCAGACATCGTCGTTCGTTTACGGCCGTACATTGCCCACACAAGGATTTACGGCAAGTCATACAACTTCCAACTGATCTATTCTTTTTGCATTTTTGTTTTACCTGGCAAAATTTTGTTTGCAGCATCCCATCAGAATTTGTGACTTTGGACATGCCACGCTTTCGCCTAGATCTAACGTAAGGACCACCCAACTCTGTAACGAGCTTTTGCAAAAACGCCTTGCGTGAAATGTTTTCAGAGGTCATCTCCTTGCATACTATCAAAGCATTTATACCTGCTAAGTCGGGGGTATTTCCAAATGAGTGAACAGGCCATCTCCGAGTACATGTTCTTGTGGTGTATTTGCGTGCCATTTGATCTACGACATCTACTCCATATTTAGTTTCATTATAAAACTTTATGGTTTCAGGAGATTCCGAAGCAAGGTTGATATCGGGATGGATGGAACTCAAAATTATAACATTCTTGCTTGATTTACCTTAATTCACGGTAAGTGTAAAATCATCATTGTTTATAAAAACTTCAATGTTGTACAAGTTTTTCTTCATTGATTTGATCTCTTTAGGCACTTCTCATCTTTTCTTATTTATCGTTCCCACGATGGTCGTTCCCTGGCTTTTTAGTTGTTTAGCAAGTTTGACTGACGTAAAATAGTTATCTGTGGTAACATTTCTTCCTTTTTTCAAAAACGGCTGCATTAGTTTCATGACTACGTGGTCTGCTAAACGATCATCAGCACGGCGTGAATCGTCTTTTCCAAGATAAGGGAAGCCATTTGCAAGATATTTGCTATCCTTGTCTCAGCTAGCAATATTTATGGCCGTATTTGTCTGGCTTGGAAGGAATACACTGAGTGAAAGGACACCTAGTTTTGCTGGGGAAAAGTTGTTCATCACCAGTAATGTACGGGCTAGGTTTGTAAGAAGCAATGCAATTATCAATTAATCTATCCCACACTATAGAAAAGAGAGCAAACTTGTCAGTTTTGAGTCGCTGGGATCGACTGGACTTCTCATCATATCTTAGGTAGTGCAACATTTCTACAAAACGGTTCATAGACAATGTTTTTTTACAAAATGGTATTCCCCAGTCATTTGACCAAATACTGGAAAGAGTGATTGCTCTTGCCTGATATTTCATGAGTGTAAAATGCTTCTGCAATTGTACATCTCTTTATGTGAGTCAAGATGAACGAATCGAAAAATAATCGCCATGCACTCAAAGGACTATCACTAATTACATTCCTTCTCTCATATCTTGTAGGGCCAGGCACTTCTCTAAGTATCTTTTGGTTTGCACACCTACCAGGTAAGTGTTCTCCAATCTCAAGAGGTTTCTGTTATGTTTGGCTGGTGGTTAGGAGCACTAGAAATGACCAGATGAGCAAACTAGCAATACGGGACGAGCTCTGGGAAGTGGGAGCTCTGCTGACCGCAACCCCTAATCCTATCACAACAACTAGAAATAGCCGTGGAGCGTTCCTGACTCTGCCTAGATGCCTCTTCACAGCCTAAGAGCTAACTACCCCTAAAGATAGAAAATACAGCCTACCTTGCCTCGGAGAAATTCCCCAAAGAAATAGGCAGCCCCCACATATATTAACTGTGAGTTAAGATGGAAGTCACAAACACAGGAATGAAATAGATTTCAGCATAGGAGGCCAGACTAACTAAACAGACAGAGGATAGAAAAGGTATCTTTGCGGTCAGCATAAAAAACTAACAAAAAACCACGCAGAGTGTGCAAAAGAAACCACCGCACCGACTCACGGCGCGGTGGTGCCACTCTGCATCCCAGAGCTTCCAGCTAACAAGATTAAATCATAATAGCAAGCTGGACAAAAACACAGTGGAAACAAATAAGCTAGCAGGAACTTAGCTTTTGCTGAAATAGACAGGTCATCTGAAAGATCCAAGAGAACTGAACCAGTACTAGGACATTGACAGCTGGCATCAAGTAACGATCTGAGTGGAGTTAAATAGAGCAGCCAGCCAAGACCTGAACGAGATCAGCTGGAGAAGGAATCTCATAACCAGCAGCTCCACTCACAGCCACCAGAGGGAGTCCATGAACAGAACTTGCCGAAGTACCATTCATAACCACAGGAGGGAGCTCGAGAACAGAATTCACAACAGGTTTCCATCTAATTCCATCGACTGAAAGAAGCATTCCTGGAGATTCATCAATGTCTTCTGTGGTGTTGGTTGCTGCATCACCTTCGCCGCCGCCATCTGTTGAGGATACATTTTTGCGACGTTTTGCAGATTGTTTTTGTCCACGACCTGGAGGATGGTCGTGAGGGAACGTCTGAAGAAATCAGCCAAGATATCAGAAAGAGAATTGTGGACTTGCACAAGTCTGGCTCATCTGTGGGTACAATTTCAAAATACCTGAAGGTGCCTCGTTCATGTGCACAAACAATTATATGCAAGTACAAACAAGATGGGAATGTCCAGCCATCATACCGCTCAGGAAGGAGATGAGTTCTTTATCCCAGAGATGAATGTGCTTTGGTCCAACATGTCCATATCAACCCAAGGACAAAAGCAAAAGACCTTGTGAAGATGATGGTGGAAGCTGGTAAGATTGTGTCAATATCCACAGTGAAATGAGTACTGTATCCACATGGGCTGAAAGTCCACTCTGCCAGAAAGAAGTCATTACTCCCAAAGAAACATAAAAAAAGCCAGATTAATGTTTGCAAATGCACACAGGAACAAAGACCATCATTTTTGGAGACATGTCTTGTGGTCTGATGAAACTAAAATTGGACTTTTGGGGCATAATGACCATCATTACATTTGGAGGTAAAAGGGAGAAGCTTGAAAGCCTGAGAACACCATCCTAACTGTGAAACCCAGGGGTGGCAGCATCATGTTGTGGGGTTGTTTTGCTGCAGGAGGGACTGGTGCACTTCATAAAGTAGATGGCATCATGAGAAAAGAAGATTATGTGGCAATACTGAAGTAACATCTCAAGACATCAGCTAAAGCTTGGGCAGAAATGGGTCTTCCAAATGGACAATGACACGAAACATACTGCCAAAATGGTAACAAAGTAGCTTAAAGGGACTCTGTCACCTGAATTTGGAGGGAACAATTTTCAGCCATAAGGGTGGGGTTTTTGGGTGTTTGATTCACCCTTTCCTTACCCGCTGGCTGCATGCTGGCTGCAATATTAGATTGAAGTTCATTCTCTGTCCTCCGTAGTACATGCCTGCACAAGGCAATCTTGCCTTGTGCAGGCGTGTACTATAGAGGACAGAGAATGAACTTCAATCCAATATTGCAGCCAGCGGGTAAGGAAACGGTGAATCAAACACCCGAAAACCCCGCCTCTATGGCTGAAAATTGTTCCCTCCAAATTCAGGTGACAGAGTCCCTTTAAGGATAACAAAGTCAATATAGTGTATGTAAATTTCTGGTTTCAACTGTACGTCTAAGATGGCCTTCCCGTTTGCTACGTTCTCCGGCGATGAGCTCGCAACTGTTCCAGCACATGTCAGCTGAATCTCTGACAGCGGCATTTAACATGATCGCACTGGAAGCACATCACTAATACCAGATATCAGCGCCTGCGTCACATGACCAAAGCTCGCCCATGGTTTGGCATGACAACCCGGGGTCTGCTGGAGACCACTGTGATTGGCAATGCCGGATTGCTATGAGTGGAGCTCAGCGGTAGGGTCTCATAGCAAGTGAGCATTTCTGCTACATAGAGCAGGGCTGTATACCATATTTGGTATCGCCGCGTTCAGAATTGCCCAGTCTATCAATATATAAAAAGAATTAATCTAATCTGTAAATGGCGTAATGAGAAAAAAAATCAAAAAGCCAGAATTACGTTTTCTTTGGTCGCCGCAAAATTAATTTCTTTTTTTAAACTTTGGTTTTTTTTTCACCACTTAAATGAAAAAGCACCTATACATGTTTGGTATCTACAAACTCATAATAACCTTTAGAATCAGTATACAGTATTGAGCATCATGTGTGGCCATTATACTGTTTTGAGCATCATGTGTGGCCATTATACAGTATTAAGCCTCATGTGTGCCCATTATACAGTATTGAGCATCATATGTGGCCATTATACAGTATGGAGCATCATGTGTGGCCATTATACAGTATTGAGCTTCACGTGTGGCCATTATACAATATGGATCATGTGTGCCATTATACAGTATGGAGCATCATGTGTGGCCATTATACAGTGTTGAGCATCATGTGTGGCCATTATACAGTATTGAGCATCATGTGGGGCCATTATACAGTATGGAGCATCATGTGTGGCCATTATACAGTATGGAGCACTGTGTGGCCATTATACAGTATGGAGCATCATGTGTGACCATTATACAGTATTGAGCATCATGTGGGGCCATTATACAGTATGGAGCATCAAGTGTGGCCATTATACAGTATGGAGCACTGTGTGGCCATTATACAGTATTGAGCATCATGTGTGGCCATTATACAATATTGAGCATCATGTGTGGCTATATTTTTTGTTTATAATTATTATTTATGAAAAAGTGTGATCAGCAGTGCTAAATGGGTGTATTTGGGATGTGAATATGGGTGTATCTAGTTGTGAAATGGGTGTGGTCAGAGGTGTGGCCTAAAAATTTACTTTTGTCATTTGCATGTCATTAACATGGCTATTGATTCTGTGATTTCCATAATTCCATGACTTTTCCTTCTTGGTGTTGCAATGTTATCTAGCAGTTTGTAAGCTGAAACTTTTTGGAATAATGTTAAAAAAAAAACAATTTCCTAGTACCCCACTTTCTATAAAACTAGTCCTGTATTCAGCTGACCCATATCAAAATATCACTAAAAAGGAAAAATTAGGATGCAAATCACATACATATCAAATGACTGGGGCTGTGCTTGTGAAGCTGCCAAAATCTGTGTGTGGCCCCAGTCTTTACATTATTATTATTATTACCAAATTGCACTTTAGGGTAACCCAAGTTTGTCAGACAAATAAAACATATTCCAACAACACATATTCAAAATTCCAGAAAAACCCACAAGAAAATATGACTTGTGAAAATGACTTTTATTACAAGTTTGGGCTATACAAATATGTCTCTTTATTGAATCCTTGTGGTGCATAACTTTGAACCCGGAATGTCAGATGACTAAAAAACACAAATGTATTCAATATTGAAAAAGAAGTTAAAAAAAAGAAACATTGTAAAAATTTAATATCGGGCAGCAGTGACTGTCACGACACAGATCAGTAATAAATAGGATACAAATTAAATGATTAAAGTTTGTCAGGTGTGTAAAATTGAATTGGCTGCTTACGCCTTGTAGAAACCTGGGCGGGACAAGAAATTTTTTGTCTTGAATGCTTCCATCTTAGATCCTGGAGGTTCTTAGGCTTATATACAGTGGGGAAAATAAGTATTTGAAACACTGCTGATTTTGCAAGTGTCCCCACTTACAAAGAATGGAGAGGTCTGTAATATTTATCGTAGGTACACTTCAACTGTGAGAGACAGAATCTAAAAAAAAAAATTAGAAAATCACATAGTATGATTTTTAAATAATTAAATTGCATTCTATTGCTTGAAATAAGTATTTTATAACCTACCAACCAGCAAAAATTCTGTCTCTACACAGACCTGTTCATTTTTCTTTAAGAAGCCTTCTACTCTGCACTCATTAACTGAAATAATTGCACCTGTTTGAACTCGTTACCTGTATAAAAGACACTTAGCCACACACTCAATCACACTCCAACCTCTCCACCATGGTCAAGACCAATAAGCTGTCTAAGGGTATGTGTCCACGTTCAGGATTGCATCAGGATTTGGTCAGGATTTTTCATCAGTATTTGTAAGCCAAAACCAGGAGTGGAACAATTAGAAGAAAAGTATAATAGAAACATATGCACAACTTCTGCATTTATCACCCAATCCTGGTTTTAGCTTACAAATACTGATGAAAAATCCTGACCAAATCCTGATGCAATCCTGAACGTGGACACATACCCTTAGGATACCAGGGACACAATTATAGAGTTGCACAGGGCTAGGATGGGTTACTGGACAATAAGGAAGCAGCTTGGTGAGAAGGTAACAACTGTTAGAGCAATTATTTGAAAATGGAAGAAACACAAGATGTCTGTCAATCTTCCTTGATCTGGGGCTTCATGCACGATCTCACCTCGTGGGGTAAGGATGATTGTGAGAAAGGTCAGGAATCAGCCCAGAACTACACGGGAGGACCTGGTCAATGGCCTAAATAAAGCTGGGACCATAGTCTCAAACATTACTGTTAGTAATACAGTAAGTCATCAAGGATTAAAATCCTGCAGGGCACACAAGTTCCCCTGCTCACATCAGCACATGTCAAGGCCTGTTTGAAGTGCATCAATGACCATCTGGATGATCCAGAGGAGAATGGGAGAAGGTCAAGTGATCAGATGAGACAAAAATAGAACTTTTGTATCAACTCCATTCAACGTGTTTGGAGGAAAAAAGAAGAATGAGTACCAGCATACCTTGGGGGTGCTTTTCTGGAAAGGGGTCAGGACAACTATACCGTATTGAAGAGAGGATAGATTGGGTCATATCGCGAGATCCTTCCCTCAGTAAGAGTATTGAAGATAGGTCTTGCCTGGGTCTTCCGGCATGACAATGACCCGAAACAAATAGCCAGAGCAACTAAGGAGTGGCTCCGTAAGAAGCATTTAAAGGTCCTCAAGTAGCCAGTCTCCAGACCTCAACCCAACAGAAAATCTTTGGAGGGAGCTGAAACTCAATGTTTCCCCACAACAGTCCTGAAACCTGAAAGATCTGGAGAAGATCTGTTTGGAGGAGTGGGCCAAAATCCCTGCTGCAGTGTGTGCAAACTTGGTCAAGAACTACAGGAAACGTCTGACCTCTACAATTGCAAACAAAGGTTTCTGCACCAAATATTAAGTTCTGTTTTTCTACTGTATCAAATACTTATTTCATGCAATAAAATGCAAATTAATTATGTAAAAATCATACAATGTGATTTTCAGGATTTTATTTTAGATTCTGTCTCTCACCATTCTTTGTAGGTGGGAAAATGTGCAAAATCAGCAGTGTATCGAATACTTATTTTCCACACTGTACATGGCAATGCCATTTTTCCTGGACCCTTTATATTTGGACATTCTGTGGCTACAGTCTCGATTTACGCTCCCACAGGCATTAGTAAAGGACCATATTTCCATTAGAAGAAATGCTTCTAGGGTGCAATACCTCGACAGTTTGCCATATACATTGTAGAGCATTCATAAAATCCCATGGAGGTACAGTATGTGTCAGTAGCAAGCTATTGATGCCATATTTGGGATTTCAGAAGTAGGGTCCACTGCTGCAAATTGCCCCATCACCATCAGAAACACTTGAAGTGATGTGAACAAAGCCTAATGGTAATTGTTTCTCAGCATATGCCGGGAATGATGATATGTTCTGATATATGGGGAAGGCTAATTCCTTTTGGGGGATGGAATTCTGTAATGGACGGCATGAGACACATTAGAATTTTCATTCATTCATCCGAACAGTATTTAGGCTTTATTCACACGTGAATATTTCTGAACAATATGCCATCAGTGTTTGTATGCCAAAACCAGAAGTGTCTACAAAACACAGAACAGATGTCAATCTTTTAACTATAGTCTTTCTCTGTAAGTTCCACTTCTAGTTTTGACTTACAAACACTGATGAAAAATACTGACCAAATACTGGCATGTGAATAAGCCCTTACATGTATAGATTAATGTTCAAATATTTCTATATTGCAAGTATAATGAGGGGACATCCTCTATGTCCAGAGGATGACAGTTTTGACCATCATTACAGATGAGGGTTCTTTACTGTTAGAGCTGTAAGACTATGGATCTGACTAGGAAACAGTGCAGTAATGGTTAATTCAGTGGACAAGTTCAAGAACGGTCCGTGTGCTTTTGTTGAATTGTATACCACAAGTAATAGGTTCTTGATTTTTCGGGATTCGTAGATGATCCAATGATTTATTGTAATTGCCATAATTGTAGGTGGAAGGATTCTCTCCCACCTAATGTAGAGCAATAGGCATCCACCACACTGACGCTTCGACCTTTTCAGGATCAAATAGAAATACTAAAAAAGGAAATCGGGGAGAGAAGAGCATTTCCATGTGTGATATTGTGTGATATAGGTAGAATGAAAAATTAAGCACTCCCTTGATAAGCTATGCAACCGAAAATGCATTTGTTTAACCTGTTAACATTTTTTATTTTATTGTTTTTGTAACTCGCCAGCAATAAAAGTGGGTTTAATCAGATGGCACCGTTGGACTTCTTATTTTCCTAGCTACTACCCTTTCTCAGGATCAACACTGTAAGATTGTGGGCAAGATTTCTATATTTTTGCAACCTTAGTATCTATGTAACTATACTGCTACAATGTTAAAATCCCTTTATTTTTGAGCAGAGTACCTTGATGATAAGCTGATCACAGTGTGCTGTGCTGCTGAGATGTCATCTATAGTAGAATCCAACAGTAGCTGTGAGGGCCCCTTCACATTGTGTTTTCTTTCCTATATTCAGTGGCAGTCAGGGCTTACATCCAAATCCTCCAGCAAAATGGGCTTCTGAAGTTTGCACCAATGGGACTTTACCTATAATGATGCAGACGGAGTCCCCGTGTGCTACGAGGTACATCATTTTTGGCTGTATACACTCATTTGAGATGGGCACTAAGATGTAGTCTACTTCTTCCAATAGGCGTATATGACTAAATCCCTCTCTGCGGGGCAGTTTGGATGTAAGCCCTGACGGGCCACTCAATGTAGCAAAAACTCAATGTGAAAGGGCCCTTGCATGCAGCACCACCACGGGTGAAGTGAAGATTGACATTGCAACCAATGACTTGTTGATGGACAGAGTGAGAGATGTACCTTCAGGTTTGCATAGATGAAAGTCCTTATGAGGGAGCCAACTATTTTGACAGAGGATAACCTAAAACATTATTTGAAAATAATTTTCTAAAACAGTCAAACACTTTCGTAGTATTTATAGTGCAGCAGTATTACTATGAGAGCGTCATCCACTTGATTTAATGATCTACCTGAATGTGAAAAATGCAATTGGAAAAAAATCATTGTTTCCTAGGATTATTTTAGACACAATTACTACTACAAACGTAGGCTAGTAACTGGAAAAAACACAAGTTCTGTAATGTGGAGCAAAAACATTTACTCCTCACGTGTTAGAAAAATTGAGAAAATTGTTCTTGGTCAGATAAATTAATACCACTGCCCCAGGAAATAGTGGGACAATAATAACTGGTCCTTAAGGTTTTACCAGGATTTAAAATATAGATTTTTTTTATAATAAACCATTAGAAGTGCTGCACTCCCTTTTCCTAATTATAGTATAATAATAGTCAGTTGGACTTGCACCCACAGTGACATGGTCAGAATCTTCCTATGTCATACCCACGCGGTGAGACTCAAGATTAGCTTTCTATATAATGAAATAAGCAATTAATCTCCATTAACGATGGAGTTCAATATCTTCTTACATTGAAAACCCAATAGAAAAAAACAATACATCACTGACCCAGCATTATATATAATATAAAAATATTATTTAAACACTTTTTGTAGGTAAAAATGTACATATATATATATCATGCTAAAAGAACAATTCTAATATATTTACTTTTCACATAAACTTCAACATGTTTTATGTGGCCAACAAAGCCTAAAAATAAGCACCATTTGTGTTCTTTATAAAGACTTGGGGATCTGACTAGGTGTTTGACCTTAAGAGCTATTCAACATAATTAAATAAGATGCCATAGCCATTATATTAGTTGTGGAGTGCTAATCTTCTGATAAATACATAGGTACACAAGACATTTACAAAGCCTTCAGCTCCACTGTTAGCAGAGTTTGACTTGGCAAAAGTGATTTAACGTCTTCTCAGCCTTCAGAAGCTCGGGCACACACGTATTTCAAGAATTAACTCTGCGCCAGACCAGACATGCTCCTTTTCATTTTCTTCAAGTCTTTTTCTCAAATAAAGTTCTTTGGCAACATATAAACAGTTTTAAGAAGCAAGAAATATTGTCTGGAAACAGATTTCTGGGAGAAAGTCCTGCTGCCCGTTGTCATCTTATGAGGAGAGAACGCGGGGGTTCTTGGTTCTTCATTTCTGTGAATTTGATTTCTTGAAGTCCCACAACAAGCTTTTCGTGCCCCTCTTGCATGGTGGGTTGTCACATACTTTAGCTACAGTTTTACGCTTCAGCACAGTTCCCCTTTTTCAAGCTGACATCATCAAGTCCAACTTGTCCTGATCCATCTTTCCCTCGTTCTGCTTTAAGGATAATCTATGAAAGAAAAAAAATCAGACAGAAGGCCAACAAAGAGCAATAAGCAGATGTAGCTGTAGATTCAAACTACACAGGACACACATGGATCAGCATAGGAGCTGTATACACATAGGGTAGAATTACTTTACATGCACTGGACCAATTCAAATATCTGTAGCAAAGGAGCACATAGTCTTTAGCTATGATTGTAAGCCATAAGATCTCTCTTCAGGGATTCTACAGAAAAAGGCTCCTGGAAGAAGCACTGGTGTGAAACATGGTAGACAATTCTTGAACTGCACTGCACGGTAATAATCTTCTAGTTAATAAGCAGTGCAAAAATTATAGTTTTAAGACAACGTGAGGATAACTAGAAAGAGCCACAATGTAAAAACAGTGGTGCAAACCCTAAGGCTGTGGTGGTCTAGGCAGTCAGATTCCCACCAGTCATAAAGTGATGCAATATCCTAATACTTGTAAATAAGGGAAAACATTTTGGTTGTTTTCTCTTAAGCAAAGTTATGTTTGGTAGATTGAATGATACAGGCACCAACTGTTGACTATTACCCATCTGATTTGCTATTGTTATATTTTTACTCAACTTTATTATAAACAGTTGTGGCCAAAAGTATTGACACCCCTGCAATTCTGTCAGATAATACTCAGTTTCTTCCTGACAATGATTGCAAACACAAATTCTTTATTATCTTCATTTAATTTGTCTTGAAAACACACAAAAAGAATTGTCCTAAAGCCAAATTGGATGTAATTCCACACCAAACATAAAAAGGGGGTGGACAAAAGTATTGGCACTGTTCGAAAAATCATGTGATGCTTCTCTAATTTGTGTAATTAACAGCACCTGTAACTTACCTGTGGCACCTAACAGGTGTTGGCAATAACTAAATCACACTTGCAGCCACTTGACATGGATTAACCCTTTCACGACATGCGCCGTACTATTACTGCGCATGTCGTGTCTCCCCCTTTGATGCAGGGCTCCGGCGCTGAGCCCACATCAAAGTCGCGACATGTCAGCTGTTTTGTACAGCTGACATGTGCGCGCAATAGCGGCGGGTGAAATCGCTATTCACCTGCCGCTGTTAACCTGTTAAATGCCGCTGTCAAACGCTGACAGCGGCATTTAACTACCGCTTCCAGCCGTGCGGCCGGAAATGAGCGCATCGCCGACCCCTGTCACATGATCGGGGGTCGGCGATGTGTCAGGACAGTAACCATAGAGATCCTTGAGACCGCTATGGTTACTGATGCCGGCCTGCTGTGAGCGCCCCCCTGTGGTCGGCGCTCACAGCACACCTGCAATTCAGATGATCGCTGCTATGTAGCTGAGCCAATCGAGTTGTGCCAGCTTCTAGCCTCCCATGGAGGCTATTGAATTATGGCACAAGTAAAAAAAAAATGTTTTTAAAAATATGAAAAAAATATAAAAAATATAAAAGTTTAAAACACCCCCCTTTCGCCCCATCCTAAATAAAACAATAAAAAAAATCAAACCTACACGTATTTTGTATCGCCGCGTTCAGAATCGCCCGATCTATCAATAAAAAAAAGCATTAACCTGATTGCTAAACAGCGTAGCGAAAAAAAAATTGGAAAGGCCAGAATTACGTTTTTTTGGTCGCCGCGACATTGCATTAAAATGCAATAACGGGCGATCAAAAGAATGTATCTGCACAAAAGTGATATTATTAAAAACGTCAGCTCGGCACGCAAAAAATAAGCCCTCACCCGACCCCAGATCACGAAAAATGGAGACGCTTCGGATATCGGAAAATGGCACTTTTTTTTTTTTTTTTAGCAAAGTTTTGAATTTTTTTTCACCACTTGGATAAAAAATAACCTAGACACGTTAGGTGTGTATGAACTCATAATGACCTAGAGAATCACAATGGCAGGTTAGTTTTAGCATTTAGTGAACCTAGCAAAAAAGCCAAACAAAAAACAAGTGTGGGATTGCACTTTTTTTGCAATTTCACCGCACTTGGAATTTTTTTCCCGTTTTCTAGTAAAAGACATGGTAAAACCAATGGTGTCGTTCAAAAGTACAACTTGTCCCGCAAAAAATAAGCCCTCACATGACCATATTGACGGAAAAATTAAAAAGTTATGGCTCTGGGAAGGAGGGAAGTGAAAAACCAAAACGCAAAAACTAAAAAGGGCCGCGACTTGAAGGGGTTAAAGTTGACTCAACCTCTGTCCTGTGTCCTTGTGTGTATCACATTGAGCATGGAGAAAAGAAAGAAGACCAAAGAACTGTCTGAGGACTTGAGAAACCAAATTGTGAGGAAGCATGAGCAATCTCAAGGCTACAAGTCCATCTCCAAAGACCTGAATGTTCCTGTGTCTACCGTGCGCAGTGTCATCAAGAAGTTTAAAGCCCATGGCACTGTGGCTAACCTCCCTAGATGTGGACGAAAAAGAAATATTGACAAGAGATTTCAACGCAAGATTGTGCGGATGTTGGATAAAGAACCTCAACTAACATCCAAACAAGTTCAAGCTGCCCTGCAGTCCGAGGGTACAACAGTGTCAACCTGTACTATCCGTCGGCGTCTGAATGAAAAGGGACTGTATGGTAGGAGACCCAGGAAGACCCCACTTCTTACCCCGAGACATAAAAAGCCAGGCTGGAGTTTGCCAAAACTTACCTGAAAAAGCCTAAAACGTTTTGGAAGAATGTTCTCTGGTCAGATGAGACAAAAGTAGAGCTTTTTGGGCAAAGGCATCAACATAGAGTTTACAGGAGAAAAAAAGAGGCATTCAAAGAAAAGAACACAGTCCCTACAGTCAAACATGGCGGAGGTTCCCTTATGTTTTGGGGCTGCTTTGCTGCCTCTGGCACTGGACTGCTTGACCGTGTGCATGTCATTATGAAGTCTGAAGACTACCAACAAATTTTGCAGCATAATGTAGGGCCCAGTGTGAGAAAGCTGGGTCTCCCTCAGAGGTCATGGGTCTTCCAGCAGGACAATGACCCAAAACACACTTCAAAAAGCACTAGAAAATGGTTTGAGAGAAAGCACTGGAGACTTCTAAGGTGGCCAGCAATGAGTCCAAACCTGAATCCCATAGAACACCTGTGGAGAGATCTAAAAATGGCAGTTTGGAGAAGGCACCCTTCAAATATCAGGGACTTGGAGCAGTCTGCCAAAGAAGAATGGTCTAAAATTCCAGCAGAGCATTGTAAGAAACTCATTGATGGTTACCGGAAGCGGTTGGTCGCAGTTATTTTTGCTAAAGGTTGTGCAACCAAGTATTAGGGCTCTTTTCCATTTGCGAGAAACACGTCTGTGTCTCGCATGTGAAAACCAAGCTCTGGCGCCAGCACTCCAGAGCGGAGCGTGCAGCTCCATGTGTTGCTATGCGGCCGAACGCTCTGCTCTGGAGTGTCGGCGCCAGAGCTTGGTTTTCACCTGCAAGACACGGACGTGTTTCTCGCAAATGGAAAAGAGCCCTTAGGCTGAGGGTGCCAATACTTTTGTCTGGCCCATTTTTGGAGTTTTGTGTGAAATGATCAATGTTTTGCTTTTTGCTTTATTCTCTTTTGTGTTTTTTTCATTTAAGACAAATTAAATGAAGATAACAATACCAAAGTATTTGTGATTGCAATCATTTAATCATTTTCAGGAAGAAACTGAGTATTATCTGACAGAATTGCAGGGGTGTCAATACTTTTGGCCACAACTGTATTCCATATGGGTATCATATGTGTAGACATTGACCTAATCAATACTATTGATTTTGTAGGTATTTGGGATTTTCAATGTGTTAAGCTATCTCGAAGTTTGCTAATTTTCATTACAAACTTGCTTATAAAGACAACTTTAATTTGCAGGATTTTTGGAGTATTGTTTATTTGTCAGGTGTATAAATAATATTGATTATTTAGGTGTCATCTTCACATTCTTAATTTTTTCCTTTTTTTCCCTTTATTTAGGACTTTCCTTAAAAGGAAAGACATGGTTTCAGCAACCTACTTTTATGGTTGGAAAACCAAACACAGGGTTCCCAAATTCAGAAACCCCATAAAGTAAAGTCCCTAACGACTGGAGGCCAGAGCAGTAAACACAGTCACTGTATTAATAAGGAAGGATGTCTGAAACGCGTATGTGATATCTAATTCTTGGATTTTAATGGATTGACAATAAAAGCTGGAGTTTTAGGACCCCTTTCTGGATTTTTTTGCACATTTTTTCCTAAACGCGCTACACTTACATTTCTGATACCTAACAACGTAATTGAAAAAAAACTAAACGCAAGTTGGATTCTTTAACAGTCATACTGATGTCATCATACACCACAAACTTTGTAACTGATCTCATATATTTCTAGAAAATACTTTTCTTAAGTTTACATTTTACTTACATCATAATTTTTAGCACCTTTGACACTGACAAACATTTGACTATAAGACCTGAATATAATGTGTGGACGGTTTGGAGAACAAAAGTAGGAATAATTATAATACTTACACTTTTGACACCTGCCCCAGGCAAAGTGATGTATGTTTCGCCCCATTTATGACTGCCTCCATTTTTTCCCCACACAGCAGGACCACGGACGCCCGATCGTCTAATAAAGACTTGAAGCTTCGCAGAATCCTCTCCAGACACTAAGCTTTTAAATGACAGGCAGAGGTCTCCAGAAAATGAAAGGTGTCCGAGTGGAAGGACCAGCCGTGCTACCTTCCCAGAGGTTCCCTTGGGTTCAATGACTGTTAAATATTTTCCTCCTAAACAGAGCAATGATAATCATGACATATAGTGACCTTTCAAGAAGAGCAGTAAATTAGAGCGGTCTAATAAAATGACTTAGCGCTATAGATTTCATTACATTCTAATATGCGCTATATAGCGGAATTAGGAAATGTTCGCTAAGACTATTGGGAATAGCAGATAAAGCCCTCTGCAATTTGGATACAACTTTAGAAAAAGACAAATACCCACAGGTCGCTCATTTTCATTCAAAACCTAAATGAAGTCAGTGACTTACGCTGGCTTTCCTATTAACAATGCACAAGGCTTTATTAACTTTATTAGCTCCGGTGTTATCAGTAAATGAAGTATGCCGCTGCAAATATAATGAAATGGAAATGGGAACATGTCATAAATAATTTCATTTTAATATGATTAGTATATAATTTATGAGGAGGCAGTACATAATGCAATTTTTGAGTGGAAATGGCAGGGGACACCTCTAAATGTCTTTATAACCCATAATTTGATTCCTGAACTTTAGGTCAAAAAACGCTGATCTGTAGCTGTCACGTATGAGGCGCTAACAAAGCATCTACACAGCACAGTCACCATGAAGCCTTCATAATAACTCCATAACTATACTCGGCCTCTGTCACAAGAATTGTGTCCCTATGGTTTAGCAGCAATCATCTAGTACATGCACACGTGTAGGCCATGAGGGGCTTTTTCTCCCAGTTTACAATCAGGTATTGGCCTTCTTTTCACTCTGTCCAAAACCTGGATCAGACTCAACTGATCCTGACAGGCTACAGTGTACGGCACTAACTGCACAAACTATGAAATATTAAGGATTAACAATCATTAATTCATTAAACTATCATTTTAAATTAGACATAGTAGTTAAAGGGGTTTTCCACTGTTACAAATGTGGTCCTCAAACTCTTTTACCCATGTAAAATAACAAACGCAGCTGTTACTCGCCTTCCTTAGGTCCAGCTCCGGCTCTTTGCCTCTGTTGCGGATTCTGTGTTTTGGCTGCAGTGCTGATGTCATGACTACAGTGAATCTCACCGCTGCAGCCAATCACTGAGCTCTGTTGTCTGCATCTGCAGATCAAGGGAGCTCACAGATATGTTAAAGCGGTGATGTGCACTGTAGTCATGGCATCACGGCTGCAGCCAATATACGGAAACTGGAGCGGAGGCATAGAGTCAGCGTTGGACCTTTTTTATTACATGAATAAATGCATTTGGGGACTAGTTTTCTTAAAGTGGAAAGTACCTTTAAATTGCCCATAAAGCAATGCAGATGTACATTATTTGCTTTTTGTTAGGCTGTAGTAGATCACAAGAAGAGCAAAGAAAAACTGAGGATGATATTGATATTTCCATATGAGTCAGAGATCTTATATATTCTTTCTTTACAAACATTATTTTTCATTTTTCATCATACATTAAAAGCAAGTAAAAAAAAATCACTGGATATACCATCCCTTCAAAAAAAATAATTTCCATGTCATCACTTTAAAAAAAAAACAAAAACTGGAAGGTACCTCCAATTAGGGTAGAGAACCTACTACATAGTAATCTTCCTTAATGCTGGTACTAAACACGCCATCTACATTTAGGTATAGTCATCCGAGCCTGACGATTTGGGTTGGACCAGCCTTCAATCTAATGTGCATGGGGACTCCCTGCCTCTGTCCCGTCAGATGATATCAGGGTAGCGAGGAATCAGATATTTAGAATTTGACTGCCCAATCCATTTGTTCTCCCGAAAATAAGAAGTAGAAGGTGTCCGGTTCGGTAGCGGTGTACCCTCCGTTCCCCATACAGAACACATGAAAGGTTTGCCTATCTGAGCCTTCACATGTATGCGGAAGTTGGGTGATGTGTACAGGAGCAGATAATAATAAGCCAGAACATACGGAGCAAGCTGACTCATGGGTTTTTCTGCTGTTCGGGTGATAAGCTAAATTCATGGTGAGAAGTCAAATGGAGAAAGCAAAACATCTTACCTGACTTGTCTTGGATCAGTTCCCAATGTAAATCATTTTCTCTATCTCTAATCCAGCCGCACAATCCATTGTCAAAGTCACAGCTATGGATCAAAACTTCTGCAAAGTATCAAGGGTATTGTGTTCATTTAAAGGTTAAAATCTCCAAGATGAAATGAACATGTCGGCGGTTAAAAGAATAAGTAAAGAGCATTTGCTATGCTTAGTGCTTACTACATACTTACCCATAGGAATCCCGAAATCACACGCCATCTTGGCAAATGGCGAACTCAGCTCTTATACTGTGTGGGCTGGGATAAAGCCATACATGACTTAACATGATTGAAATGCCTTTATTGAAAAAGACCCGTCACCTGGTCAAAAGTGGACAGCTTTTACTTTTTTTATACTCGGTGTGAGTATTGTTTGTTTATCTAAAAAAAACGCCATATGGTTCCAGATACTTGAGTTTTTTTAGTCAGTGCTAATTTATATGGCATTTGTCAAGGGAGCAGTGCTCACAGGACCCTCTGGAGGCATGGCTCACAGGACCCTCTGGAGGCATGGCTCACAGGACTCTCTGGAGGCATGGCTCACAGGACTCTGGAGGCACGGCTCACAGGACCCTCTGGAGGCATGGCTCACAGGACTCTGGAGGCACGGCTCACAGGACTCTCTGGAGGCACAGCTCACAGGACTCTGGAGGCACGGCTCACAGGACCCTTTGGAGGCATGGCTCACAGGACCCTCTGGAGGCATGGCTCACAGGACTCTCTGGAGGCACGGCTCACAGGACCCTCTGGAGGCACGGCTCACAGGACTCTGGAGGCATGGCTCACAGGACTCTCTGGAGGCACGGCTCACAGGACTCTCTGGAGGCACGGCTCACAGGACCCTCTGGAGGCATGGCTCACAGGACTCTGGAGGTACGGCTCACAGGACTCTCTGGAGGCACAGCTCACAGGACTCTGGAGGCACGGCTCACAGGACCCTTTGGAGGCATGGCTCACAGGACCCTCTGGAGGCATGGCTCACAGGACTCTCTGGAGGCACGGCTCACAGGACCCTCTGGAGGCATGGCTCACAGGACTCTGGAGGCACGGCTCACAGGACTCTCTGGAGGCATGGCTCACAGGACTCTCTGGAGGCATGGCTCACAGGACTCTCTGGAGGCATGGCTCACAGGACTCTCTGGAGGCATGGCTCACAGGACTCTGGAGGCATGGCTCACAGGACTCTCTGGAGGCATGGCTCACAGGACTCTCTGGAGGCATGGCTCACAGGACTCTCTGGAGGCATGGCTCACAGGACTCTCTGGAGGCATGGCTCACAGGACTCTCTGGAGGCACGGCTCACAGGACTCTCTGGAGGCACGGCTCACAGGACTCTCTGGAGGCATGGCTCACAGGACTCTGGAGGCACGGCTCACAGGACTCTCTGGAGGCACGGCTCACAGGACTCTCTGGAGGCACAGCTCACAGGACTCTCTGGAGGCATGGCTCACAGGACTCTCTGGGGCATGTCTCACAGGACTCTCTGGCGGCATGGCTCACAGACTCTCTGGAGGCACGGCTCACAGGACTCTCTGGAGGCACGGCTCACAGGACTCTCTGGAGGCACGGCTCACAGGACTCTCTGGAGGCACGGCTCACAGGACTCTCTGGAGGCACGGCTCACAGGACTCTCTGGAGGCACGGCTCACAGGACTCTCTGGAGGCACGGCTCACAGGACTCTCTGGAGGCACGGCTCACAGGACTCTCTGGAGGCACTGCTCACAGGACTCTCTGGAGGCACGGCTCACAGGACTCTCTGGAGGCACGGCTCACAGGACTCTCTGGAGGCACGGCTCACAGGACTCTCTGGAGGCACGGCTCACAGGACTCTCTGGAGGCACGGCTCACAGGAGTCTCTGGGGCATGGCTCACAGGACTCACTGGAGGCATGGCTCACAGGACTCTCTGGGGGCATGGCTCACAGGACACTCTAGGGGCATGGCTCACAGAACACTCTGGGGGCATGGCTCACTGAACTCTCGGGGGGCATGGCTCACAGGACTCTCTAGGGGCATGACTCACAGGACTCTCTGGGGGCATAGCTCACAGGACTCTCTGGGGGCATGTCTTTAGGCTGCTCTGCATTATTGCCCTATAAACACCACCCCCTTGGTAAAGACCATAACGAACAGCACTAAATAAAAAGGACAATATCTCTGGAACCATATGACAGATTATGAAAAAGTATGCTGGGCTGTAGACACATAATTGCTGAAAGAGACCACTGTCATCAGGGTATACTGTTGCCTTAATAATGTTTAGGTAAGTAGAGTGGGTCATAGTAACTTCCACATCAATGCCAAGACCAAGGGTTTCTACACAAACATTTGCAGCATCCACGAGCTTGCCCACATTGGATATCTCATCCTAGTGATAGGTCATCACATGTAAGTAAAGTACATGTGCCTCGCAGAAATCATGATTGTACAGCCCAGGTCATTTTCTTACACTTCTCTATGGTCCAGGTCTGATGCTGATGTGCACATTTTAGGTGCTTTCCGTGGTGGATAAGACTTCACTCTGAGCATGTAACCTCATGCTTAGAAAACTGCACTGCACTTTCTACTCTGACAGCTTTCTACCACATCCAGCAGCAATTTGTGCTACAGTTTCTCTTCCCTCTTCGCTCATTTGTCATCTTTGATGGACCACTTTTAGGAGGAACTACCTCCACTGGGAACATCTCATCAGACCACCTGTTTTGCTGATGTGCTGACCCAGTAATCTAGCAATGATAAGGCCCTTGTGTCAGACGCACAGTTCTTTATGCCATTTTTCCTACTTCCGAGACATCAAGCTCAAGAACTGACAACCTGCCAGCTGCCAAGTATGACCCACCCGTTAACAAGTGGCTCTGATAAAGGACAATCAACGTAATTCACTTTGCTGTAACCTGGTTTTAATGATTTGTCTGATACACATGACATTGCCACTTCATTTACATGATAATACTTAATTCTTCAGGTTTTGAATGATTCTGGATTAGCAGACTGTTTGGGGCAGGAATCCATTTCAAAGCTCTTAAATTGGTACACAACTGGATTCTGGATATATTTTACTGCATGTGATTTGGGAGGATGGGAATTCAGAGAATAATCATGTTGTTAAAGGAAAATTCTCCAAATACACAGGAAAAAAGACATTAAACACAGAAAAGCCAAGGTACATAAGATTTATCTCCAAAAGTTTGGTTCGTAAAACAAAGATGTCCAGTTTTATGTGCACATGTATTCATCAAATAATTAGGCAATATATAGAATATGGTAGGCAAGTACTCAACAGCCGATGCAAATATTACTTGACTTTACGCACAGCAAGATGATGAAATATGCTTTCATATGACTATAAATTCTTACCTGGATCGTCATTTTCTTCATATTCATCAGCACTCAGCCCCCTCTCAACATCGAAGTGAAAAAAGATATTATTTTCATGCCGTGGAACTATAATGTAAAGGGAGACGATCTTGTAATTCTGTGCTTGGCTGGATAAGAACTCTATGCAGGAGTACATTACAGTAAAGTACAAAACTAAAGATAAAATAAAATAGGGGGATAACTGTTTATTCATAATGACATCATTGCACAAGGAAGGTAATATTCCGGCAGAGGGAACCAAAGGAGGTTATGGAATCGTTATTTATTACGAGTTTATGGTTTTCCTTTACTGTACTTACTCTTTTCTGATTTAGATTTTGTGCAGTTATATGATCACATCTCTGACCTTTAATAGATACTATTGGTGGGGTCATCATTTGAATTTTTTTATACTGAAATAGTAGTAAAGAATTTAAGCACAACCCATGGACACTTGTACTTAATGCATTAATAAAACCTGACGGTTAGAAGAAAAACAAGACAGGGATTCCTTTACTCTGGGATAGGGACTAGGTCAGGTGATTGTCAGTTTATTGATCTCTACTTTTACAAGCAATGTGTATAGTTTCATTACAGAGAAACATGAGCTGAAGGAACGTTAATTCTAGAAATAAAACATATGAGTAGACAGGAGGTAATTCAATCTGCAGGATTTTCTGCATCTTCCTATAATCCTGCACTGTAGAAATCGCGCAGAGAACACATTGATTATTGTCCTTCAGAACTGTTCTACTTTTGAATGACTGAGCGGGTGACACTTATCCAAAGGGGATGGGTTTAACAATCTTTTTGTACGATGGGTGACAGGTGGGAGTGGGAGACCTGCTGCAGCAGTTTTACATACATATAACGCATAGTGACGAGGAGGGCATGGCTAATCTCCTGGGAACACACACAAGTTTTTTTTATATTTTCCTTTATTTTATTGCAATATGAGACAAAATAGGATCAATGGAGAGACGTTTTTCTGGGATAGTTTTTAACTTTTTAGGCATTTTTATGTTGTAAGAATATTTCATCCTTTATATACACACACCTCTATATTCACTTACTGATACATTTCTTCTTTAAAGTGAACCTCTCAGGTGATACATGCTGCCCAAACGAGACAGACACATGGCTGTGATCATACAGCCAGTGCCTGATAAATGTTGCCCATGATTTGGGCAGCATGTATCACCTGACAGGTTCCCTTTATGCGATTTTTTCGACTCGAAAATCCTCCAAAAATAACAAATTTGAGAAATTAGAAATTAACAAGTTATAATAGCTGTAGGGGAAGCTAAATATAAGGACTTTCCTCAGGACTGAAAAGTAATGAATAAAGAAATAATGTTCTTGTTATTCCTCTAACAACAGCAGGGAACGTGAGAACGTTTTACAAGGTTGTTACTAGAGTCCTGTAAGACCCTAAGCTATCTAAACAATTTCGATTGCGCTGTGCTCTGTGTTACTTAATCTTGGACCTCTTATTTCACTATACATAGCACTAATCCTGTATGAGAAGACTCCTCATTCCACGGACCCTGTGTGAAAGAATTGGAAGATCTGACATTCTAGCCATGTTCCATGTAATCTGGGAGGTCTGCATGTGAACACCATGGAGCACTTCTCGCCTGCAGGTGCAAAGACTGACAGGCATTTGGGGTCAGAACACAAGGGAATCCTATAGTATGTCTTCATACCAAATCCTTATCACATAGTTTACTCTTAGGCTAGGTTCACATTGCGTTAGGGCAATCCGTTTAGCGCTAGCGCTAGCGGATTGCGCTAACGCAATGTTTATTTAGGGGCCGTGTTTGGGGTCGTGTTAACGTCCCCACTCTCGCAGATCCCCGATCTGCGAGAGCGGGGAACGGACCTCGGGCGCGCCGCGGACGCTGCAAGCAGCGTCCGAGGCGCGTCACAGAAGAACGGCACATCACTAGCGCGAGCCGAAAAAGGCACGCGCTAGTGATGCGCTGCAGGAGAAATTTACATTGCTGTCAATGGGCACGCTAACGGACCCGTTGCACGGCGTAAATTGCGACATTTTCGTCGTGCAACGCTGTCCGTTAGCGTGCACACATTAACGCAATGTGAACCCAGCCTTATAAAAAAAGGCAGCAATTAATCCTAGTAAAAGAATGTGTCCTGTTACATAATGACCAAGTGTAGGGAAATATTTATAAACTATGGCATATCTTATGTCAGTCTAAAAGCAAATGCCCGCTGAAGACGTGCACAGCTCCTAAAACCCCTACTGCATTATTGGGCTGTCCGTGTGCTAGGAATTGAAATGTACGGCAGCCATGAGATAGTGTAGATTTTAGCCTCAGGGTATGTTCACACGTTCCTGATTTCAATCCTTTTTTTTCCTTTTTTCAAGGCTTTTTTTTAAAAACCGCAGCTCTTGGCAGAAAACGCAGGTGCGTTTTTGATGCGTTTTTTGATGCGGTTTTTAGTGCGTTTTTTTATGCAGTTTTCTCTGCAGATTGTCTGTGTTTGACACAAATAAAGCTTTAACTGCAGTGGGGGAAAAAAAAAAAAGAAATGATGTCATTTCCTTGTCCAACCCTTTTCTTCTTCCATCCTCCATTTTGGGACTAAACACCAAAATGAGTGGACGTGTTTTGAATGACAGCGCTCCGCAGAGTGCTGAGCGTAGGCCAGATCACAGCCCGCGGATCCAGCTCTATCCAGCTATTTAAGTCTACATTCACATTTGCGGTCTGCGCCGCAGCGTCGGGCGCCGCAGCGTCGCCGCATGCGTCATGCGCCCCTATATTTAACATGGGGGCGCATGGACATGTGTCGCACTTGCGTTTTGCGCCGCATGCGTCACTGCAGCGCACGCATCCGGGCGCAGAGGACGCAGCAAGTTGCATTTTTGCTGCGTCCAAAATCAATCAAAAAAAGGACGCATGCGGCGCAAAACGCAGCGTTGTGCATGCGTTTTGCTGCGTTTTTGTTTGCGTTGTGTGTTGCGGCGCCGACGCTGCGGCGCACAATGCAAATGTGAACATAGCCTAAGTGCCACGTATTTAAGTGCCACGTATCACGTATTTAAGTGCCACGTATCACGTATTTCAGTGCCACGTATTTCAGTGCCACGTATTTCAGTGCCACGTATTTCAGTGCCACGTATTTCAGTGCCACGTATTTAATTGCCACGTATTTAAGTGCCACATATCACGTATTTCAGTGCCACGTATTTAAGTGCCACGTATTTAAGTGCCACGTATTTCAGTGCCACGTATCACGTATTTCAGTGCCACGTATTTCAGTGCCACGTATCACATATTTCAGTGCCACGTATTTCAGTGCCACGTATTTAAGTGCCACGTATTTAAGTGCCATGTATTTCAGTGCCACGTATTTAATTGCCACGTATTTCAGTGCCACGTATTTAAGTGCCACGTATCACGTATTTCAGTGCCACGTATTTAGGTGCCACGTATCACGTATTTCAGTGCCACGTATTTAAGTGCAACGTATTTAAGTGCCACGTATTTAAGTGCCACGTATTTCAGTGCCACGTATCACGTATTTCAGTGCCACGTATTTCAGTGCCACGTATTTCAGTGCCACATATTTAAGTGCCACGTATTTCAGTGCCACGTATTTCAGTGCCACGTATCACGTATTTAAGTGCCACGTATTTAATTGCCACGTATTTAATTGCCACGTATTTCAGTGCCACGTATTTCAGTGCCACGTATCACGTATTTAAGTGCCACGTATTTAAGTGCCACGTATCATGTATTTAAGTACCACGTATCACGTATTTAAGTGCCACGTATCACGTATTTCAGTGCCACGTATTTCAGTGCCACGTATTTAAGTGCCACGTATTTAAGTGCCACGTATCACGTATTTATGTGCCACGTATTTAAGTGCCACGTATCACGTATTTAAGTACCACGTATCACGTATTTAAGTGCCACGTATCACGTATTTAAGTGCCACGTATTTAAGTGCCACGTATCACGTATTTTTGCTATTTTAAGGTGGCATTAATCCCGGTCAATAATGGAGAGGTGTCAATAAGACGCCTATCCATTATTAAGCCAATGAAAGGGTTAAAAAAAAATCCACAAAGACTAGAAAAAAATATTTTAATGAAATAAAGACACACACTTTTTGACCAAATTTTATTAAACGCTCAATCCGTCAAGAAGACCCTCGACCTGAAAAAGAGGCAAAATAAAAAAACAAATTCATACTCCCTGGCCCTGTCCGCAGAAATCCATCGAGGGTCCCACGAAGATCTTCCATGGAGAACAGACACATCCAGAGATATGTCTGCTCTCCACGGCTGCAGCAACACACTGACAGGAGCCATAGTTCCTGTCGGTGTGTCACTGCGCGAGCGAGTTTACCGGCGGTCATTGACCCCGGAACTCTCGCTTAACAGCAGTGCTGCGTGGGAAAGTTCAACGCAGCTGTACTGCCGTTAACCGAGACGCCGGAGCCATTGAACTCCGGAACAGTACGCGATACACTGCTAGGAGCTTCGCTCCTGGCAGTGTATCGCCGGAGAGCAGCCGATCGGAGTGGGACACTCGTTTTATGGATTCTGCGGACAGGGAGTATGAATTTGATTTTTTATTTTGTGATTTTTTCCTGGAGGATCGAGGGCTTCGCCTACAAGTGTGCTGTTGGTGAGTATATACTCTGTGTTATATGTTGTATGTACTGTACTGTGTGTCATGTATGTGTATTGTGTGTGTTTTGTGTAACTTTACAACTGTGCTAAGTCGCTGGACACAGGGACAACTCTCCCATCCTAATTCCGGATGGGAGTAGTAGTCCCATATGGCGACTTAGCACAATGGTGGCACTAGCGTCGCATGGGGACACACACACACACACACACACACACACACACATACATACATACACACACACACACATACATACATACACATACACACACACACACATACCAAATCAATCAAACGGCCGACACGATCCCCATGCGACGGTATGCCTCCATGTCTCTCCGCCCAAGCACTTCCGCCCACGCACTTCCAGCCGCTTCCCCGCACTTCCTGCTGCAGCGGTTCTGCACCACAAACCGCAATAAAACCCGCAGATATATTTTTGATCTGCGGGTTTTACTGCGGGTTTGACCTCACAATGGAGGTCTATGGGTGCAGAACCGCTGCTGTTTCGGACAAAGAAGTGACATGCTCCTTCTTTTTTCCAGCAGCTATTCAGCGCGGCTTTTTTTTTGAAATTCAGGATCATGTGCACAGTGGTTCCTGTTTTCCATAGGGTACATTGTACTGTACCCTGCATGGAAAAAAGCTGCGGAACCGCAGCGGCAAAACCGCTGCGGTTCCGCGGTAAAATACGCACTGTGTGAACATGGCCTCATAGTACGCCAGCTTTCATAAGCTCTACTCACTGTTAGAAAAGTGATCGTTCAGGCACAAAAGGGTAAAAAGAATTAAAATTTGTACACAAATAGCCCTTACATCATAGTAACGTACTGGCACCCTATTATACACGATATGGTATCCCCACTCAACGTCGAATATCCCTAAAACATGGTGAGATGCAGGGAGAGGGACGAAGGAGCTTACCACGCTGAGACTGTGTAGCTGGAAATTAGTCCGGAGTTCCTCCTGAGGGTGCATTTCCACTGGTGATCACAGGAAGGTAGACAAAAAATAGGAAAAGATTCTGGCACAATCATCCCTGGATGGTTGTGCCGGAATCTTTCCTTATTTTTCATCTATCCCCAAGACACCTTAGTACCACCTAAATAGTCCAAGATATACAAATAACACCCAGATCATGCAACAATACCCTACATGCACAGGGAAGGGAACATATACACTCACTGGCCACTTTATTAGGTACACCTGTCCAACTTCTTGTTAACACTTAATTTCTAATCAGCCAATCACATGGCGGCAACTCAGTGCATTTAGGCATGTAGACATGGTCAAGACAATCTCCTGCAGTTCAAACCGAGCATCAGTATGGGGAAGAAAGGTGATTTGAGTGCCTTTGAACGTGGCATGGTTGTTGGTGCCAGAAGGGCTGGTCTGAGTATTTCAGAAACTGCTGATCTACTGGGATTTTCACGTACAACCATCTCTAGGGTTTACAGAGAATGGTCCGAAAAAGAAAAAAAATCCAGTGAGCGGCAGTTCTGTGGGCGGAAATGCCTTGTTGATGCCAGAGGTCAGAGGAGAATGGGCAGACTGGTTCGAGCTGATAGAAAGGCAACAGTGACTCAAATCGCCACCCGTTACAACCAAGGTAGGCCTAAGAGCATCTCTGAACGCACAGTGCGTCGAACTTTGAGGCAGATGGGCTACAGCAGCAGAAGACCACACCGGGTACCACTCCTTTCAGCTAAGAACAGGAAACTGAGGCTACAATTTGTACAAGCTCATCGAAATTGGACAGTAGAAGATTGGAAAAACGTTGCTTGGTCTGATGAGTCTCGATTTCTGCTGCGACATTCGGATGGTAGGGTCAGAATTTGGCGTAAACAACATGAAAGCATGGATCCATCCTGCCTTGTATGGAGCATCTTTGGGATGTGCAGCCGACAAATCTGCGGCAACTGTGTGATGCCATCATGTCAATATGGACCAAAATCTCTGAGGAATGCTTCCAGCACCTTGTTGAATCTATGCCACGAAGAATTGAGGCAGTTCTGAAGGCAAAAGGGGTCCAACCCGTTACTAGCATGGTGTACCTAATAAAGTGGCCGGTGAGTGTATATTACCTAGATACTGAAACGTAGGTGAGATATGTGACAGCGAGTATCCCATGAAAGTATTAACTGTAGTAAGCAACCAGTACAATCTAATACAATAATATAATACAGTCCCAAAAACAACAATGTAGGTCTTATATCCCATACATAGCAAAGAGGAGTCTGCTGAAAAATCCTCAATATCTGAAAAAGGCTCAATAAGGAAATGGTACTTAGCACAGTATACTTCCTCACTCCCTTCCCTGTGCATATAGGTTATTGCTGCATGATCTAAGTGTTATTTACAAGTCTTGGACTAGTTTGCACTAGAGTGCACTAAGGTGTCTAAGGGATACTCGACATTGAGCAGGGTGCGATATAGTGTATAATAGGGTGCCAACTTCTGCGACAAGGCAGGGTGAGACTTTTTAGGGTGTTAGGGATGTTTATTACACCCCCCTATTGACCCCCTGTGCCACCCATTAAGAGGATATATTCCTTCTATCTTTCTAGTTAATACGTAACATTTTTGTTTTTGTTAGTACCCTGTTTTTAATGCATATTTTTTGGCAGGTAAATTATTTATGGCCCCATCTTTATTCATCTTTTCAGGTTTTTACTAAAAATTATACATGAGGTCGTCAAGTACATGACCTACAGTATAACACGGCCATGAGGGATTAGCCAGTTTTGGTTTTAGAAGTTGAAGAATCAGGATGTAAATGGTTGATTTCTACCAAAATAAAACAATTATTGGTCTTTTGATCTGGGACATACAGTGCATTACGACTAATTCTACTAATCTCCAGATGTGGCCAATGTCAAGAAAAGAGATTGCATAAATGTCACAAAGTTCAAATCAAGGGCAGACATATCATTGGTGCACAGGGCCCAAGAGGAAAGGGGGCCCATTTCTTCCTCTAAGGCAGGTGCAATGTTGCGTTTTTAGGAGATCTTGGGCTACAAAGGGCCTATATATTGTTCTTCTACAGGGGCCTTTTCTGTCTGTGTCTGCCAGTGACTCAAATGCATGGAAAATTATCTGGAAATACCAAGCAATCAACATCTTTCAACCTCTTATGATCATACTTCTAACAAGATCTTTTACACATAAGGATTTTATGAAAGCACAACCGCTCATACAATCTCCTATGCCGCATTGAATTGTAAATGGAGAATTTTTATGACAGTATTTTTATTTCCTTTTCACCATGGAAACAATTCCTAAGAAATAGGGATGTGTCCGCGAAACAGGTCTAAAAATGCAGATCTCCAAAACCATCCTTCATGTCGATGGCAAATCTGGTGACACGACATGAAGAACAAATGTGGGAACAAAGAATTACTCATTCTACCGGCATGAAATATTGCACTCCTTGACAAGGAATCAATGTTCCCGTCTGCCATCCAAATACCAAACACATTGATTTAGATCAGCCTTGAACCTATAACAGGAAAACATGAAGTTATTGATAACTATGCCCTTGACTGCTCACAGGACTGCGGCACACTGAAATGTAGCACACAGCTAGTGTCTTGTTTTACTCTGCATTTGTAACATACATCATTTTCTAGATGATCAGGCAGTAAGGCTCTGATTCATAAAAGCCAGAATTCTGATGAAAATTGATTTGAAAAGTTGTGAAATTTTTGCACAAAATGAGTTGCCCAAAAATGTTGCAACTTTTTGCATTTTCATGCCAATTTAACCCAGCTCTAGCCATTTTCACGGGTCAGGAAGTGGAGGAACAGTGGCATGACAAGCGGTGGTGTTCCTTATGTCAGAGATCTGACTCCAGTCCCTGACTGGAGTAAGATTTGCGGTGAGGTGAACACGGAGGCGCACATCATTTTTCAGACATGCTTAATTTATTACGAAGTGTGTGTGTTAGGGGTCGAGTTCCCGCCTCTGCACAGGGGGAATCTAGGGCCATCTCCGCTGCGGTCTCCCATTCTTCTCCTGCCGCAGTGGAGCCTGCTCAGCGGAGATGTCGGTCCCAGCGTCTCGCTCAGTCTGACTCTGTGCAAAGGGTTACTGCTGCTTATCCAGCTTCTGCCATTGAAGCCAGTGCTGGGCAGCGGCGAGCAGACGCTTTTGGGACTAAGTCCTGCTTTTCTCCTTCTGAGCATGCCCAGGGTAAGATCTCTCATTGGATATCGAGGGTCACATGCTTGGATACTGCAGCAAAGCCCATTGGTTCTCCAGGAAGGTCCTGAAGTTGCTCAGGCTCTGTGGCAGCCTCTCATTGGTCCTTCTAGGAAGGTCTTGTACTTGCTGCAGCTATATAAGGTTCGCATGACCGCACGGCCATGCGCTAGTATCAATGCATGTTATGAGTTTTGCCCCAATGTGGTCACGCTTGTATGGATTCAGGGCCCCGGCTGAAATAAGCCACTTAGAATACCGGCACCTCCGGTGAGGAGATTGTATGTTTGCCTCCTTGACTGCATGACCACAAGCTGCTATCTGCTCTGTGTATTCCTGTGGAGTTTAACAGGACACAGTCCTTTCTTTATAGCGACTCTGTGAAGCAACAGAGATCGCTTTTACTGCCATATAGTGTCGCCGTTTGCCAGCAGCAGGTTCTTTTCCTGCATGGTGGACCCCGGGCTGCGAACGCACCAAATAACATCTCTATATTTACTCGGTGCGTTCCACCAGCCCTAACATGTGTGCTTCTTAATGAATCAGTAGCGTTTGACTCTAACACGCCCGCTCATCGAGACCGGCATAAACATCTTGATGAATCGGGCCTAAGACTCTATCAGATTTAAATATCAATGCAGAGAGCTAGCAGGACCAAGTGCAGGGATATAACAAGCAGCCACAGTCTACAATGCACAATGAAAATACACCATAAATGTACATAATATTCTGGATTCCTCTGCACAGACAGAATGCAGAACCAAGGTATGCAAGTGGAAACACGTCGGAAGGCTGTGTTCACACTATGACTGTAACCTATGTTTGCAACAAAAGTTGCCAGATCCGCCGTACGAAGGATACCACTGACGCCTGATGAGATGACTTGTAATAGGGTCCAATATTTTCCATCACGGTAACAGTATATTCTGGCAATGGAGGCTCCAAATATAGCCACTGACTGCAGTGTACACAGAACCTTAAACAGGTTTGCACCACTCATGTGGGTGGGGGATATAACCATCCTCTGGGCTGTCACTTCAGGGACACTAGATCTGAACGCAAGGGCTATCAATGAGGCCAGATAGATTAGAAGAATGCATACCCAGTTCACTGATTTTAGCAGGACTGGCCAAACATCTACTGTGTATGGTGGAGTCCTGACTCTCTCCTGGCTGTTAAATGTTGGAAAAAAATGGTGGGCAATGTATATTGAATTTCAACATACCGGACCCTTAGTTCCCATAGGAGATAATCCACACCCAGACTGCCTTCTCTATTAGCTCTACATATTTGCTTAGTGCCTTTCACTGAGTTCACATGTTACTGTTTGGGGCATGTATGGAAACATGGTCAGCATTGTGCACTTACAATATCACGCACTGTGTTTTACATACATGATAAGAGTAATTTTTGCATTACACAGAATTGATCTTTTGAAGGACAAAAGCAATCTTAGTTAATGATTATAAAATAGTTTGGATCCTTAATGATAACTGAAATGTTTATTCCCAGTTCTAGATTTCACACCAGAAACATAACATTATGTTCTAGAAAGGTCGCACCCTACAAGTGGTTCTAGGTAGATTTCCAGCAGCTCAGAGAGGAATGTAAGAGTACACCGGTAAGTCATGGTGTAATTGTTTGCCTGACATTCACTGACAGCCGACAGCGAGCCATGCCGGCCAATGCCAAGTATTTACTACAAATCGCATTCTTAAAGGGAACCTGTCACCTGAATTTGGCGGGACCGGTTTTTGGTCATATGGGCGGGGTTTTCGGGTGTTTGATTCACCCTTTTTCAGCAGAAAAGCATTAGTGCGCATGCGCCGGCGCACTATGTCCCGGAAGTATTTCGCTGTGTTCCGGGACATAGTGCGCCAGCGCATGCGCACTAATGCTTTTCGGCTTTGCCCGCAGTTGGGCAAAGCATACTGCGCGTGCGCAAGGCAAGATTGCCTTGTGCAGGCGTGTACTACGGAGGACAGAGAATTAACTTAAATCCAATATTGCGGCCAGCATGCAGCCAGCAGGTAAGGAAAGGGTGAATCAAACACCCGAAAACCCCGCCCATATGACCGAAAACCGGTCCCGCCAAATTCAGGTGACAGGTTCCCTTTAAGAAAGTTTAATGAGAGAGTTGAATTTGGGCTATACTGAAAATGGAAAATGTAAAAAAAAGACCCAACAAAGAACAAGCTGTTTTTTCTTTAGAAGGAAGAGGAATCTCCAGAAGGTAAGACCAGAATATTTTCTGTAAGGTTAGGGTATACATTGTCAATATAGCTAGTTTTGGCTTAAAAAGTTGAAGTAAATATAACAATGCCCACGATCAGTCCCAGCATCGATGGTGGGTGTTTAAACCCTTTGATGCCGTTGTCAATAGTTACAGCAACATCAATCAGCATCGTAGAGGGAGGAAGCTCTGTCTGTGCTCCAATCGGCACAATGCGATCGCATTGTGCCAGTGGTCTCAATGGTGACCTCGGGCCACGGGGTCACCCAGAGATGGTGGCCTGTAAGCTCCTGCCTCATCCATGTCTGCAAGACGCTATCTAATGCTCTGCAAGCAAAAGCCTTGCACAGTATTGGTTCAGTGATCAGGGCTGTGAAAGTTAATGTCCCATGGCAAAACAAGATAAAAAAAGTAAAAATAAAAGTTTTTAAAAATTGTAAAAATATTAAAAAAGAATCACAAAATAAAGAACAATAAAAAATTAAATATAAATCCAATAAATACATTCTACTTTCTAATTTTTTCTGCCTAGCAAAATCAAAACAGAAAGAGATAAAAAAAACTGAAGATTGAAAATGGTACAAATAAAAAGTCAACTCATCCCACATAAAACAAGCCCTCACATGACTTTGTCGGCATAAATATAGGAAAATTATAGCTCTCAAAATATGGCAATGGAAAAACTTTGTTTTGCAAAAAAAAGGGTCTTTTAGTGTGTGACAGCAGCAAAACATTAAAAATAAAACAATATAAATCTGGTATCACTGTAATTGCATAGACGCAAACAATAAAGTCGCCTAATCACTTATACCGCATGAGAAACGGCGTAAAAAATAAATAAAACCAATTCTTCACCTGTTGCTGATTTGTTCATTCTGTCTCCCATCTGAAATACGTGATTCAGACGGAACCTTTGGAGGAAGATTCCCTATAATGAGACAGATGGAGGCACTGAGGACGCTGCTGGCCTATGATCCAGCTGTGTCCGTACATAAAAATGCGGTCAACCACAGGTTTGTGAAAAGAAGTACACCGCTGAACAGAGGCCAGATGGAGTCCAGAGTAACTCTGCTGCCTCATTATAGTGAATGGATCCCTCGGGGGTTTCATTTGAATTACGCCATTCGGAGATTTAGATGGAAACCAGATGTAAGTGCTTGTCGTAGATCAAAGAATAAACGTGATCCAAAATATTATGTAAAATGTTCCCATCTAAAGCTTCAAATCAATCCACAAAAAAGCAAGTCCATCATCTGTCAATGGAAACATAGGGAGCTCCCATGTTACTGGTAGTACAAAGGCTCTGGAAAAGCACTATAGCTCCTCGTCCCCCAAAAGAAATCCAGCAAATTTTGCGCTCCTTAATCCAAATGCCCCTCTCCCGTCTGAGCCCCACAGTGTGCCTAAATAGCAGTTATCATCCACGTTTGGTATTTCTATAGCGATAAGAGCCCACTTAATTTACAGGTACATGTCTCCAGAAGCATGAGCTGGGCACAATGTATGGGCACTACAAAGTATTGGGACTACACTGGCAGATTTGCAATTTTCACTCAACTCACTCAATGCTGCCTGCTTCTGGTAAACACGCATGGAGTCAAAATTGTCACTAGACATGTAGATAAATTCCCAGAGGGGTGTAATTTCCAAAATGGAGTCACTTATGGGGAGTTTCCACTGTTCAAGCACATCAGTGGCTCTGCAAATCTATTTCAGCCACGGTTGCATTTCAAAAGTCAATTGGCGCAATTCCATTCCAAGCCCTGCCGTGCGCCCAAAAGTAGTTTTCCACCACATATGTGGTATCAGAAAATGCACAACAAATTTTGAGGTCCATTTTCTCCTGTTACCCTGGTGAAAAGAAAAATAATTGGGGCTAAAGTAACATTTTTGTGAAAAAAGTAAAATGATCATTTTTCCTTCCATATTCATTTAATTCCTGTGAAGCACCTGAAGGGTTAGTAGACTTCTTGAATGTGGTTTTGGGCACTTTGAAAGGTCCAGTTTTTGGAATAGTGTCCCTTTTGGGTATTTTCTGTCAAATAGGCCCATTAAAGTCACTTTGAATGTGATGTGCTCCCTAAAAAAATGGTTTTATAAATTTGTTGGAAAAATGAGAAATTGATGGTCAATTTTAACCCTTCTAACTTCCTAAAAAAAATAATGTTTTAAAAATTATGCAGATGTAAAGTAAACATATGGGAAATGTTATTTATTAACTATTTTGTGTGACATAACTTTGATTTAAGGGCATAAAAATGTAACATTTGAAAATTACTAAATTTTAAAAATTTTCACCATATTTCCAATATTTTCACAAATAAACGCAAGTTGTATCGAACAAATGTTATCACTATCATGGAGTACAATATGTCCTCAGAATCACTGGCATCCATTGAAGGGGTTCCAGAGTTATTAGCTCATAAAGTCACACTGGTCAGAATTAAAAAAATGGCCTGTCATGAAGGTGAAAAAAGGCTTCGGGTTGAAGGGATTAAGGTCACGTTCAGTATTCGGTCAGTATTTTACATCAGTATTTGTAATCCAAAATCAGGAGTGGGAGAAAAATGCAGAAGTGGTGCACATGTTTCTATTATACTTTTCCTGATTTTGGCTTACAAATACTGATGTAAAATACTGACCGAATACTGAACCTGTGAAAGTGGCCTAACCCTAAATATAGGAGTCAGTAACTATTATGCTAGTCAGAAAACAAACAATGGTCCCTGTTCCCAGTCATATTATTATTATTATTTATTATTATTATAGCGCCATTTATTCCATGGCGCTTTACAAGTGAGGAGGGTTATACAAAATAAAAAATAAGTACAATAATCTTAACCATACAAGTCATGACTGGTACAGAAGGAGAGAGGGCCCTGCCCCCGAGGGCTCACAATCTGCAAGGGATGGGTGAGGAAACAGTAGGTGAGGGTAAAGCTGGTCATGCAGTGGTTTGGTAGATTGGGGGTTACTGCAGGTTGTAGGCTTTCCAAAAGAGGTGGGTCTTCAGGTTCTTTTTGAAGGTTTCCATAGTAGGTGAGAGTCTGATATGTTGTGGTAGAGAGTTCCAGAGGAGGGGGGATGAGCGAGAGAAATCTTGCATGCGATTGTGGGAAGAGGAGATAAGAGGGGAGCAGAGAAGATCTTGTGAGGATCGTAGGTTGCGTGCAGGTAAGTACCGGGAGACGAGGTCACAGATGTATGGAGGACACAGATTGTGGATGACTTTGTATGTCATGGTTAGGGTTTTGAACTGAAGTTGTTGGGTAATGGGGAGCCAGTGCAGTGATTGACAGAGGTGAGAGGCTGGGGAATAGCAGGGGGACAGGTGGATTAGTCGGGCAGCAAAGTTTAAAATAGATTGGAGGGGTGTAAGAGTGTTAGAGGGGAGGCCACAGAGCAGGAGGTTGCAGTAGTCAAGACGGGAGATGATGAGGGCATGCACTAGTGTTTTTGCAAATTGTTGGTTAAGGAATGTGCGGATCCGGGAAATATAACTGAGTTGAAGTCGGCAGGAAGTGGAGAGGGCTTGTATATGTGGTTTGAAGGAGAGATCATGATCGGGATTACCCCGTGGCAGCGAGCTTGAGGGACTGGGGAGAGTGAGCAGTCTTTTACTTTAATGGATAGGTCTGTTGGGTGGGTCGAGTGAGATGGGGGAAAGATGATAAATTCTGTTTTGTCCATATTAAGTTTTAGAAATCTAGTGGAGAAGAAGAAAGAAATAGTGGACAGACATTGTGGGATTCTGGTTAGTAGGGAGGTGATATCTAGAGATGTAGATCTGTGTGTCATATTTCAAGCTCTATCGCTTTTTCTGTGTTAGAATTTGGATAGCCATAATCCTAAAGTATGTTTATAGACAGTACAATACAGCACAAAGGGATTTATACTTTTTATCTAGGTTTGGGTGGTTTACATCTGTTTTTGATTTGTGCCAAATTCTTCTTTATTTTGAAGCCTATTTTATATGAGTTTGCCTGTTTCGTTTATGTTCGTCATTGAAGGCGATGGAGATCACAGACTTTTTTATGTAATTTATCAATTGCAACTATTTAAAAGTCACACTTTTTTTGCTAAATATACTCCAGTGTCCCCCCAGAGTGATTTTAAGTATGCCCACAAAGTTTATTCAAATTTTGACAGAAGCAAGTAAGTCTAGAAGAGATAGAGAGACAGGATGTGAAGATGCTCCATGTTGTAAAGGAAACATTTGTGAAGTTATGCACTCGCTATCTATTGTACATGTTGTGCATATTGTACAATTCCCACCAAGTTACTTTTCAGTAAAAAGATGTTTATGGTTGACTGGTGGTCTCCCTCATTGAACTTTTCAATATCTGGTCTTGGCCAGCCAAAGTCATCCAGCATCAAGGGTCCTGAAAGGGCGTAGTACCCCCGTAGACAAAGTCCACACACCTAGCCAAGACCCCCATCTTGATATAGCGTCCTAGAGTGTAAAAGACAAGTACCTCACCCACGGCTATCTTTCCGCGCCACGTTACAAATTCATCTACCGTGCATGGCTACTTTAAGCCTTGAAGTCAGCGGTAGACTGAGTGAAACTTAGATATATTAATATGGATTTGAATCTTAGGATTTCAGTCAGTCTCCTTCATACCAACACACCCTAATAATAACACAAGTGCATAAGTTCTGGTCCATTGTTTTAGCAATAGTGTCAATCCTTGATAGATAAGATAAAATAGATGAGAACCAATAAAACAAAACTAAAAACCTAAACCTGGATAGTTTAATAGCAATACAGGTGGGATGACACAATTTATATTGCTAGCTTTACAATCATTTTTGTATGTGTTCCAAATGAACACAGAATTCTTGCTTGACATAAGCCACCATGTACGCCGGATGAGGCCCTCATCAATACATCTCTGGTCATCTACATGTTATCCTTCAGTTGCTCTGCATTTTGTTTTGCATTCCATTCAAAGGGTAAGAGATTGAGATTGGCGATCGGCCATATCCTTACCAGGGAGGAAGACAGTGGCGTAACTTGAAACTCATGGGCCCCGATGCGAAAGCTCCAACGGGGCCCCCAAATATTTTAAATCTTTAATAGCAATAGTCTTTTTCTATAGGCCAAAGGGACTTTTAGGGCCGCCTAGGCTCCAGGGCCCGGGTGCGATTGCAACCCCTGAACCTGTTGTAGTTACACCCCTGGAGGAAGATATTTAAGCCAAAGTAAATGAAAAAATAAGATGAATGCCTTCAAAAGCTAGCAGGTCTTCCCAATCAATATCAGTAATTTAAATATTAACAATACATCTCATTTAGAATTGAGAGTGAAAACACACGCACCGTTATTTCTAGGACTTCCTGAGTCAGCAAGCAGAACAGTAAGCGATACATTGCTGGAATCAGGCTCTCTATCCCTACATAATGCTGCTCTCAGTTTCCATAGCAAAAACCTCTGGACACATTCCCTTTCAAGAGTACCATCTGATTGATTTCTTTCATTAAATGGTCAGTGGGATATCAGGCGTGATACATGGAATCAACTGGGCAGGGATGCACTTTTATTTCTGCTTACTTGTCCATCCACTCAGATATAGCCACAAATAAGAAAGACCATTTTCCTTGTGGCTCTTGTCAGTGTCATTAGATGACCAGATATAAATATAATGACTCGAAGAGAGAAGGTCCATCAATTGGCCACATAATAGATGTTTGATCCATCTTAGCATTGAAAATAATGTCAGTGTTGGAACCATCTCATGACAGACATCAGCAGTGCCCAATGGATCCCATTGACTATAATGGGTTGCATTAGGTATCTGTTATGGTGTATATTCTTTAAATGAGAGAAAATGGTGCAGCATGCTGTACTATATCGTCTAGTATTTTTGGCCAAGTCTGCGCCAAAGGTTCCAAACAGAATCTCCAATGTAGATGTGAACAGACCTTTATAATAAAAAAATATGATGTGTATTATCCCATTATCTTAGAAAAGAGAAAGATGACTTGCAGAGATGAGGAGTGTCGGATAGGATCTATGAAACGCTAGTTGTCTTGGCCCTCTAAAGGAAGATAAACATAAGCCGTTCATCCTCGAGGTGCAGGAGCTACGTTCTCACCAATATCCAATGCACACACCGTGTTGTGTATTCCAGAGTTCAACCACCGAGCATCGTTATGTGGGTTGTAATTTGCCTTAAGCCACCTTTGGTCACAGTCTAGTGAAATTTACTCAGCAATGTTATGCAATTCAAAGAGGTTCTTGGTACTGTAGCCAGCAATAATAATTAATAAAGGAGGCTGAATGGCCTGTGAAGCAATCCAGCTCAAGGCTGAATGAGAATGGCATTCCTGGTATGTACCAATTGAACCTGGCAAACCACCAGGGAAACGTCTATTAATGGGCTATTTAACATTGGCTCTTCCTGACGCTAAATATCTGCCATATCATATTGCTCTAACTCAGTTTTAAATAAAAGTCCCTTTTATATATATGTGAGAGCCTTGGATAATGTAATGCTAGATAATGTGGTCTACAATTTTTTCTGTTGGTTATAGCTAATCATTTTTGTCAAAGAAGAATATCTCGTCTTGTAATATCTTGTAATAGGAACATTTGTAAGTAACCAGGGCAGGTAGCGAGGTAATACCTGTAGTGTGGCAATATCCATTATTTTGCAGCTTAATACAAATCTCAATGAAAACTATATTGGAGAGAGAAAGATACAGAAAGCTTTGTACAGTATATTATTAAAGGGAATTTTCCCCAATAAACATGAACCCGAACACTAGGACCTCCACATCACTCACTGTAGGGAGCGCACTGAGGAACAACGGGTGGCTTGAGGTCCTTATTTTAGTAAGTGGTAGAGGCCTCAGTAGTGAGATCCCGAGTGATTTGCCTACAATTAGCCTCCCTATTGATGGAAACCACCTTTAACTAGAGAAGAAAACGTTTTGGGGTAAATATCAGAGATAGTAAAGTCCGTCAGCACAAAATGACTGTTCAAACCAACAAAGGCGCTTGTTGCACGCTTGTCTATTGCTAAACAGTTCAGTGCACCTTCTCAACTACTTTTTCACATCTATTTCTACCCTCATCTGGGTATTGTTAAACCAGAGGTGGTAATTGAGCAGACGGTGCATGGAGGTAGATGGAATACAAGTAGGAGAGAAGGTGAAGTAAACTGTTTGGCTATACCAAGGGTGTACCGAGCCCCTTTTCTTGGTTTTGTGTTGACCGACTACCTTTAACTCTTGATATTCACCCCCCAAAATTCACTTCTCTATCAAAAGTGGTTTCCAACGATATTTAATATCTTCATAGACTAATTGGGAATGCCTGTGTTTGGTTTGATCTGTCATTCTGTGCTGACAATCGCCCTATAAGGCTCTGATTATTGGCATTATGGCTTCGGTTTAGCCATGACAAATATTATAGGTTCAATTAAAAATTGAATTCATAAGGTTTCCTTTGGGTATTTTTTGGGATAGAATGCATCAGTAGATGCTGTCCACACTGATCACATAAGAAAAGTGCACTGTGTCATGTCCTTGTGTCTTAAAACAGGGAATCACGAATCTCAAAGTTGTTCTGATAGTGTTCCTATTGAAAGGTAAGGGGCTGTAATGCCCATGTAATTCGGTGAGAGCACTATCAGAACAGACTGCACGGGCACAGTACCTAATACAGCAGAGCACCCATTATTTATACTGCTTAGAAGATGACTTGTCCTGCATATAACATTTATAGACCATAACTTAAAAAAAGAAATGTCCTGAAAAGACTTACTAAACACATCTCCTCTTTGTTTTCCTTGGTCCTCGATCCTATTATTGTCTGGTATCTTGGTTGAGAACTGATGAGGGTCTGTTGTAACAACTATTGGTGATTTGGGTGTTGGTGGCTTCGCTGGTGGTTGAGGTGGTCTTGTAACTGGTTGAGGCGGCCTTGTTGCTGGCTGTGGTGGTCTTGTTGCTGGTTGTGGTGGCCTTGTTGCTGGCTGTGGTGGCCTTGTTGCTGGCTGTGGTGGCCTTGTTGCTGGCTGTGGTGGCCTTGTTGCTGGCTGTGGAGGCCTTGTTGCTGGCTGTGGAGGCCTTGTTGCTGGCTGTGGAGGCCTTGTTGCTGGCTGCGGAGGCCTAGTTACTGGCTTTGGTGCTGGCCTTGTTACAGGATTAGGTGGCCGTGTTACAGGTGGAGCTGGCCTACTTGTGGGCTTGGGTGTCTTTGGTTGAGGCTTTGCTGTAATAGAGGGTGAGGGAGGCCACTTAGGATGTCTGGAGCCAAATTCTGGGATCCTGTTGCTGCTTCCTTCACTACCACTTAATGTGCTGCCATTTCCTTTAATTATGTTTCTCATATTATCGTTACCTGGTAGAAAATTATGTGGCCCTAGTGGATCAATCATCACACGGGGAATAGCTGTAGGAAAAAAAACAACATAGCATTATCTACCATCTCTATATTACTAATGCAGTACATAGGAATATCGAATACTTTTTCTCCAGTCATCAAAAAATATTCTAAACGAAATATACACTATAAACACACCAGAAGGCTATGCAGCTTCAAAATGAAATCTATCAGTATGTTAGTACGTTAAAATGGTTCAAAGTTTTCATGTGTATTTAATTTCAATGTAGAAGTAAAACACAATGATAACATGTATTTTATAACATAAACTTCTAGCCCATTTAAAGATATTGCTTGCTCTTCAAAGAAAGATTAAGTGCTTTATATAATTATATGCAAGAAAGTTCCCTTTAAATAAAGTTATCTTTACAATTAAAGTAGCCATGGAGGTGAGCCCCAACCCGACTACTTAGAAGTAAAGTTCTGTAGAAATGACATCATATCATCGAGCTACATGTATAGTAAACAATTCTTTTCAAGTAAAATGCATTAAGAGCCAAGTTATTTTTAAAAATTCAGTGGGACAGAATAGACTAGGTGGTCTTAAAATATGGGAAATTATGGAGCAGTGTGTCACATTTTAAAGCACGTTCCTTTCCAATCCACGGTACAAGGCATGTATGATAATTTTTGGGAGGAAATTGCTCACTAAATTTGGAATATTTAGCTTGGTAAATCTTGTCCCACCCTTGCTTTCTGCCATAGCACATATAAACATAGCAAAACGCACATTCAGAGGTCCATTTTTTCATGTATGAAAAAAATTGTCCTAACTTCCCCGGTAATTTTGTTCAGAGTTTCATTACAGTTATATCCAAGGTTGGTCCATCAGTTTTTCTTGGCTATGAAAAAACAAAAGAAATATTTCTCCATTTTCTCTTATCTAGCAGTTGGTGAAAAACGTACAGCACATGGTTGGCATCCTAGTGCTCCACACAGAATAATGAGCCCCATATATTTCTCCATACAGTATATAACGAGACCTATATATTGCTCTTTACAGTACACTGAGCCCCATATATTGCTCCATTCAGTATAATGGGCCCTACATATTGCTCCATACAAAATAATGGACCCCATATAATGCTCCACTCAGTATAATGAGCCCCATATATTACTCCATACAGAATAATGAGCCCCATATATTGCTCCATACAGAATACTGAGCCCCATATATTGCTCCATGCAAAATAGTGGATCCCATATATTGCTCCATACAATATAATGAGCCCTATATATTGCTCTATACAAAATAATGGACCCCATATAATGTTCCATACAGAATACTGAGCCATATATATTGCTCCATACAAAATAATGGACCTTGTATATTGCTCCATACAGAATAATGAGCCCCATATATTGCTCCATTCAGTATAATGGACCCCACAAATTATTTCATACAAAATAATGGACCCCATATAATGCTCCACTCAGTATAATGAACCCCATATATTACTCCATACAAAATAATGACCCCATATCTTGCCCCATACAGTATAATGTGACCCATACAAAATAATGGACCTCATATATTGCTCCATACAGAATACTGAGCCCCATATATTGCTCCATGCAAAATAATGGACCTCATATATTGCTCCATACAATATGAACACCATATATTGCGCTATACAAAATAATGGACCCCATATATTGCTCCTTACAGAATACTGAGCCCTATATATTGCTCCATACAAAATAATGGACCCTGTATATTGCTCCATACAGAATAATGAGATCCATATATTGCTCCATACAGTATAAGGAGCACCATATATTGCTCCATACAGTATAATGAGCCCCATATTTTGCTCCATACAGTATAATGGGCCCGATATAAAGTGAAGGAAATAATTATTTGATCCCTTGCTGATTTTGTAAGTTTGTTCACTGACAAAGACATGAACAGTCTATAATTTTAAGGGCAGGTTAATTTTAACATTGTGAGATAGAATATAAAAAATAAAATCCAGAAAATCACATTGTATAAATTACACTGGGGCTCTGAGCAACCGGGCCCCCATAGCGCACCGGTGTCCCCGACAGCAATTGGGCCTCCCCACCTGCTCAGGGCCCCGGCACTCGCCCGGGTGCACCGGGTGCTGACGCTGGCCCTGTGTCTCGAGAAAAGCCCCATGGACTATACTAGGTAAGTGGTCTATCTGTGGAAGTACAGATGGAACTTGTACGTGAAAAATAGACATCTAACATAGCAACATAGTTAGCAAGGCCCAAAAAAGACATTTGTCCATCCAGTTCAGCCTATATTCCGTCAGAATAAATCCCCAGATCTACGTCCTTCTAAAGAACCTAATCTGAATGACACAAGCAAAAATAAAACAAAAAAGCCTATAAAAGATATACCCACGTGACAAGACACTTTACTGTTATCTTCCAGTGATATGGTTTTGAGCCTGGTACAAAGTGTTTTGATAATTTTTCTGTTACCAGTAGTGCCCTATAGTATCTGCAGATGTAACCCGCAGGGAATCGGAGACATTGCCCTGACACTGGTTGGAGAACAGTACAAGTAAAATGTGTCGTATATGTCTGATTCAACGAAATAATGCACTGTCTTTACCATCCCATACTGCTATTCTCCCGGTAATGGTTAATAACCTCTTTATCCTGCTTAAAGCATAATAATGCATTGCACATCTACAGAAATATACAAGATAACAGCCTGAACTCTTAAATAACATACGTGTGCAGTCAGCTCCACTGCCCCGGTAGCCTTCATTGCACTTGCACTTGTAGGATCCTTGGGTGTTGTAGCATCTTGCATAGTTACTGCATTGATAGTCCCCAGTGTAACACTCATCAATATCTGTCCATAGATATAAAAATAGGTATACAAGAGTTACATCGGCAATAACTAGAGAAATGGCCTAAACTGGAGTATATCCCATCCTCTCATTTTCTGTGGTGTTACTAACCTTGGCAGTCTTTTCTGTAAATGAATACTTATTTATTGCATACATTATCAAAGTACCGGCGTCCATTGGTGTCAGTGATATTGGGCAAACACAAGTGCCCTATATAAAAAGCTTGAACTTACCGAAGCACTGGTATTTCCCATGCGCATGGATTAAGTCATATCCAGGATAGCATTTGCAAATATAGCTTCCAAACGTGTTTACACACTTCCTAAATCGTGGACATACAGCCTTTCCTGTTGTGCACTCATCAACATCTAGCAAAGAGACATTACGGAAAAATGCACATTAGTGTCTTACATAAAAGAATGGATACTGTGGAAATTAATGTTCCAAAATGATATCTGGTATTACTGGTCTGTGAAAAAGTGCTTTGGGAGAATCCTTTCTTATAGGTCTGAACCTGTCCTGGTCCTCTGCTATCCACCTGAATATTTATGGATACAAAGTCAGACACTGTTAGCAGTGAGCGAACTGTGCCAGAATTTGTAAGAACAACCCCAAATGGGTAACACCCAATGGTCAATTTACACACACATTTCTACAAGGATTAACAAAAAACGGCACAAAATAGTTATAGAAAGAGGTGCTCCAAAACAGGAATATCAGGGGAAAGGACAGGTTCCCTTTTTTCTTTTTACATTTAGTAACCAATGAAAGTGTTTGCAGTGACATTACGACACAACCCCAATGCAGAAGTAACCTCAATCAGACTGCTGGACACTATGTTGTCCCACCTGTATATAGTGCGGACATATTTCGCAGAGCAGTATAGACATTTTAGGCACATACTCATTAGGACCAACTTCATAAAGAGCTCATTAACCAATCTGTATTTTTTTGGGTGTGGAAGGAAACCAGAATATGCAAATACCAGGAGAACAATGCATGCTACTAGGCAGCTGTGTCTGCTACTAAGCCCAAGCCAAAAGATGGGCCGGACATATTGGATTTCAACATCTTTTTACCCCCTGGACACAATAAGTGGTCGATTAATCCTGTCTAAATCAGCATATTCAGCCAACATTTATCTAACGGGTATGAGTGCTTTACTATGGCCACAGAACGACAGATCTTTTGCCTATTCTGGTGAACATCAGCATTTTTATTGGCCAGATTATCAGCTCCATTGCCAAATCAGGCCGGATCATACATTGCTAGATGAATGGACTGCTGCTAGGTCAACGGGAAAGAACTACTGCACATGTTAGGATAATAATGTCAATTTAATCTGATATCTGGTTAATATCATGATTTGTATAGCACTATTGTTAGTTTCCCTATAGCCATGCCAACACCCAAAATCTCCAATCACACCCAGGTCATTAACATTTTATTTTCACAAGTATGGATTCTGAAGCCTGGAGAAAATCTAGGTAGATTACCGATTACTGAGTGAATGTTGGGTACCACTTACCCACACATGTCCTGCCATCTGCTCCTAACTGCAAACCAGGAGAAGGACAGCGGCATCGGACCTCTCCTTTTACAACATCACATCCGTATTGGCAGTTTGCCATAGAGCAGGTATGTGCATCTGGAGGAAGATTTATATCATGTTTATAATTTATTATTACTCATAATAGTAGTAGTACAAGTATACATGTAATATTCCTAGGATCAGTTACTAAGTCTATGGTCACTACTAGACCTGCCCCCATTACCAGATGAATTATTCACTTCAAAAGTATTGGCGCTTATCTATAAAACTGTTATTACTGGGGTTGTCAGTGGCTCCAGTGCTGAGCGATCAAAAGGCATCCAGTAGAGCCCTCTACACATTGCACAAATGTCAGCTGAGCCTGCCGCTACCGGCACGATGATCGTTAGACAGTCTGATGTGCGTGGGGTCCGCCCGACTCCCCCACTACATACCCTTTTGCTCTCCATGGATATATGCCGCTGTCAGATACAACACAGGGGCACGTGGCCGAACTGAGCGTTCCAGCGAGAGGCAGGAGAGATACTGGTCAGCTGAATGGTCTTCTAGCCGACAGCTATCTACTGTGCATAAGTAGTTTGCTAACAGCTATAGAGACCAAAAAAATGGATCTCTCCCTTTACTTAAAACCTGCCATTTTAGTTGGTACAAGCATTTACAAAAGTGACTTCATGTGAGCACAAGCAGACCCATTTGTAGTGTTTGCAGAATGGGAACAAGAAGAACAGAGATCAATGCCAGCGGTCATACATTTCAATAGATCAGCAGCCACTAATGAGGGCATAACAATGCGAGGCAGAGAACGGACATACTTGAACACGTTCCATCGGGCATCATCATGTATCCGTTCAGACAATAGCACTTGTAGCTCCCAAATGTATTCATGCAGCGGTACTTGCACGGTCGAGGCTTCAGTCCACATTCATTTAGATCTGTATGGAGTAAAATACTTTTTTCATTTTGAAAATCTTAAATATGTCGGCATGTTGTAATGACGTATCTCTACAGGACTGGAGCAGAGGAACAATTACCATGTGCGTGGCTAGCATGTCCTTAGTGGAGCCTGAGAATGATACAATGTTCTCCATGTGGATGTGTGCCACTATTTGGTCACTTCTTTACTCCTAGAACCAAGAAACCTCCTAAAAACCTATTGCACTGTCCTGTGAGATAAAACCTCCACTCATTACTATCAATGTATATGAGGGCATTACTCAATCACCCATTCTAAAGCACTGCGATCGGTACCTTCAGCCTCATGAAATGGAGCGATTTCATAGCTACACAGCATGGATACATACTTCAATATATCTAGAGGATATGCAGACTTTTACAAATAATTGTTTTGGTTTTTTTTAAACAGCTTCACAAATAGTCTTTATTGAAAATCTACCATTTAGTGTGCTGCTCCTCTGCAGGCCTATGTGTGTCCATGGACACAGACTTGTACTAAACTCCTAGATTCTCCATTCCCACACTCCGAGTCCTTACCATGTGTCTTCGCTAGCCTACTTTCCAGTTTGAGAGGAGAGGATGATAAATGCAAAGGTGAATGACTACATAATTAGACTGTCTGTGGTCCGTAATAATGGAGACACATAGGTCTGTAAAGGAGCTGTAGACACAAAACAGCATTGTATTTTTAATCAAGTACTAAATGCAGATTTTTTTCCTTTTTCTTTTTACATAAAAAAAATTATTGCAAAAGTGTAGAGTGTAAAATTATATTTATCAGCACCTTCTTCTCCAAATCTCATAATTACATTGTTATGTAGGTTGAAAAAAGACCTGGGTTCATCAAGTTCAACCTTTCTCCACCAATTGTATATTTTGTCACTAATTTAACAATAACCCACAATGTTATGTCTATCAAGGAAATCGTCCAGCCCTTTCTTAAAAGCTGTTATAGTGTCTGCCATTACTACCTCTTGTGGTCGGGCATTCCACAGTCTGACTGCTCTAACTGTAAAGAACCCTTTCTTGTTTAGCTGCCGGAATCGCCTTTCTTCCACCAATAATGAGTGCCCCCTAGGTCTCTCAGTAGGGACTTTGGAAGGAATAAGTCATCTGCCAATGTACTGTACTGGCCACACATTCCTTCGGAATCCGCTTGTACTATTACACCAGGGCAGTAATAGTATAAACGTCGGGGAGCGTTAGGGAACATAACCATTGGCAGACTAATGGCTTGATGGACAATTATCTTGGTTGTGTGCAAGGTTTAGAGGTAGGGAATGAAAACATAAGTTACAAATTGACCAATTGTCATGGTTGCCTCTATAGCCATAAACTGATAACCCAATCAAGCATATATGTGACCTGGAACTTGAAGTGAACTGAATAGGTTTGCACAGGTCTTTTCTTTCTTCTCCCAGGAGCATATATTCACTAGGTAGGCAGCAGGAATCATCATGACATGTGACAAACTATGTAACTATAATCGACCCAAAAGTGATTGATATTATATGTCCACATATTGTAGATTCATCAGTTGAACACATTAGCATGCCGCACATGGGAAATGCACAGAAAAGTCAAGTTTCTCCCATGAAGTTTGGTGTTCAGCCAGAAAAGGTGCTTTAGGTGAAGAGAGCAGAAAAGCACAGGCACATACAAGAACTACAGTGCGGAGCGCAGAGGTGATCCAGAAATTATATTTAAGATAAAGGATTGTCTTCTATAAAAATTGGGCGTGATACTTTAAGAAAATGTCGTGATCTAAATGGTTCCACCCTGAACACAAGTGGATGCCCACACATTGGTAGAACAACATTGTCCTATGAACTATGGTCACAGTGGTCTAAAGCTGGCCATAAACATTAGAACTATCGCTTGGCTGACAGCTATCCCTCCGGACCCCCTATACCCAGGGATGCGAGAGTCACACAAGGTTGCCAACTTCAAGTTTTTGTTTTTTTTCTGGACAGCTGCTCAAAAAAAATCACAAACAATATTTTTTATGGACATATTGGAACAACACAACAAATCATTAATGATTATAAGTGATAGATGTCTCCAGCCCATAATTCTGATATGAAGACATCAGCTGCATTCACTGTAAACTGCAAAATGATAATTACAGACAAAAGAATCTGTATAAGTTTCTTTAGCTCCAAAAAAATCACGGACACCTTAAATCCTGGAATTTCTGGACGGCTGGCAACCCTGGAGCCACAGCCAGAATCATCTAGCACGGCTTATCTCCCCCCCAAAAAAGTGATTGTGCTATTGAATTCCAACCTCCTGATCCCTATTTCCCCCATATAATGATCATTCATTTCACTCAGGGCAGGAGTTGGGGGCAGGCAGAACAGGCAGTCGCCTAGGGCCCCCCGCTTATCCAGGGGCCCCCAGCCAGTGGCGTGCCGCTAATGGTGGCACCCCACAAGGCTGCTATGGGCCCCCTGAGTAAGAGGAGCCGGCACCGCACCCCCCACATTCATTCAGTTGAAAGCAGCGATGGAGGACAGAGCGTCATGTGACGCTCCCTCTCCCATCACTCCCCCTCTGACTCAGCATGTACCAGCAGGGGAGCTGATGAGACGCTGAGATGCTCTGCAGAAGGCAGAGCATCAAGGGAATGAGGAGGAGAGGTAAGTATTGTGTGTGTCTGCTGCACGAAACCGTGTGTGGGGGTACTGCACTATACTGTGTTGTGTGTGTCTGCTGCACTACACTGTGTGGGGGGACTGCACTACTGTGTGTGGGGGGGCTGCATTATACTGTGTTGGGGGCTGCATTATACTGTGTGGGGGTCTGCATTATACTGTGTGTGGGGGGGTTGCACTATACTGGTTGTAGGGGCTGTACTATACTGTGTGTGGGGGCTACACTATACTGAGTGTGTGGTTACTGCACTATACTGTGTGGGGGGCTGCATTATAGAGTGTGTGGGGGGCTGCCTATACGGTGTGTTTGTGGAGGGGGCTGAATTATATTGTGTGTGTGGGGTTGCATTATACTCTGAGGGGACTGCTTTATACTCTGGGGGGCTGCATTATACCCTTAGGGGTTGCATAATACTCTGAGGGTGCTGCATTATACTCTTAGGGGGCTGCATTATACTCTTAGGGCACTGCATTATACTGTGTGTGTGTGGTTGCACTATACTGTATGTGTGTATTTGTGGGGGGCTGAATTATACTGTGTGGGGGACTGCATTATACTGTGTGTGGGACTGCATTATACTCTGAGGGGGCTGCTTTATTCTCTGGGGGGCTGCATTATACTGTGTGTGGGGCTGCATTATACTCTGAGGTGGCTGCATTATGGTCTATGAAGGGACTACATTATACTCTATGAGGGGGGCTGCATTATACTTTATCAAGGACCATGGGGAGTGCATTTTACTATATGTACTATATGGGACCTGCATTATACTGTATCGAGGACTATCTGTACCAATCATTCTTCCTCAGCTGGAGTAAGGGTAGGTGCACACGGTCAGTAAACGATGCGGGTTGGACACTGTATACAGTGTGCAGCGTCCAGATGTTACAGTGTTACAGCATATTGGATGGGATTTCAAGAAATCTCATGCCCACTATGTGTGCACAGATGCCCACAGCTCACCCATACAATGTAATGGATGTGGTGAATTCGCTCAGTTCAATTAGCACATGTTGATTCACCTGCGTTCAATAGCCGGCAGCGCCTTGGACGCAGCGGATATGTGCTGCGTCCTAAGCGCTACCAATTACTGAACATGTGCACATACCCTATAGAGGCCGGGAAACAAGCATTGAACGACTTCCATATTGTCGATCACGCTCGTTTACCGGCCTGAACTTAGAGCTTCTAAATACATCAGAAATGTTTCTGTGTGATGGTGCATTATGTGAGCTTTTGGGGCCCCACTTTAAACTTTTGCCTAGGGCCCCACTTTGTCTAAAACTGTTCCTGCTTTCACCAAAACAGCATGGTCGAAATCAGCCATATCAAATGACTTTAATTGCTTGGGGGGGCCATAAAGGGAACCTATAACCAGGTTTTGCTACCCCATCTGAGTGCAGACTGATGAAGTGGCAGAGACCCTGTTTCCAGCAATATGTCACTTAATATGCTGCTTGCTGTCATTTTTATAAAATCATTGTTTTATTGGCTGCAGATCTACCAGTTCTCTAAATTCAGAGCTCTTAATTATTCTGCCCAAATCATTGATTGACAGCTTTCTGTCTACAATCTGCATAGGCAGAAAGTGGTAGTGCAAGATAATACAGAGCTCAGGAATATGGAGAACTACATGGTAGCAGGTAGTCCTCTAGTGATAATCTCCTGCTGATAGAAGTGATTTTACCCAAACTACTGCAATTAGCCCTGTAAGTGACACATCGCTGGAATCAGGGTGTCTGTCTCTACATCATGCTGCTCTCGGATTAGGTGGCATTAACTTGCTGACAGATTCCCGTTAAAATTACAGTTCTGTATTAAAGTGAAAGTGAATAAGAGATTGTGCTGTAGGAATAGGCAGGCTGGACAGAATAGATACAGAAAAGAGGTCATTCTCAGGAAAGGAAGGTTCTTGCATTCCATATTTCACTTGCATGCCTTTGAAAGTCTGGTCTTCAAGGCAAAGCCATCAGTCTTGCATTAAAAGGGTCAGCCTTCTGCCAAAGGGCCTGCTCATTCTCCTACAGCCATGCTTGAACGAGGAGTGCACTGGCCTAGTAGATAATAGATATTCTCACCCCCGGGAGGGAACTCTGTAGTCGGATATTCGACAGGATAGAAAACAGGCACTTCATGGTACCAGTCAGGCTGGATGGTCAATAGGCGCTCATCTTCATATGAAGGAGGAAGAGAAGGTCAACAATTCTTGTGTGTGGATTGTGGATTACATGAGGAGACCAATAAAATATGAAACAGTAGGGCTTATTTACACATACTGCATAGGAGGAACACGTACTAAACAATATCCACAAGAGCTTTATTTACCTAGTGCAAGAAAGAAAGAAAGTGCCTCATAGTCGTGGTTTTATATAAAGGTGACTCCTAAGTACACATTACAAACACAAACTACAAAACGCCATACAGCTAATTAGTAGCTTTCCATGTACAGCGGCATTGACAGAAATCTGCTAATCAGTGGCTGGGGCGGGTTACACCGAGCAATGGACTATGAGGCTTGAAACATAGTCCTGTAGTGATAATCTCCTGCTGATAAAACACTGATTGTATTCAAACAGCCTAGTAAGTGAGACATCAATGGAATCAGGCTCTCAGCCCCTACATCATGCTGCTTTTAGATTACATAAAAAAGAAGAAAATGAAGAGCTCACCCTCCTTGCTGGTAATAGAGTCAGCTGAAAGGATCTTTACCGGTAAGTGCTGTGTTCAGCTGGTGTGCACAGCAATGTGGGAGAGGAAAAGGAATTGAGCACAACCGATATGATCAGCTATGATTAAGGGTGGGAGCACCAGAAACACATCTTTTTTTAATGCTACCATCGTATTTTAATGGATTAAAAATAAAGAAGAGCATTTTTCATACATCACGGGATGGATGTGCTGAATTCCTTTTCTCCTCCTACATAGAGAAAATCTAATGACAGGTTCCCTATAAAGGAGTAAGCGCAGATCTGCCATTCTCGGAAGTGATCAATACTCATTGAAGGGAGCTAAGCTGTTCAGCCCTGAGCAATGTTTATATTAGGCCGCCAGCAAAGCTGGTAACAGCTGATGGGTGGGGGTGCTGGGTGTCGGACCCCTATCGATCTGATTATGATAACCTATATAAAAGATATGTCTGGACAACCTCTTTACTGTTCATTTATACAGGCAGATAATTGGTGAACACACATTCCTAACGATCACTCCCAATTACTGGCCTGCTAATTGGATCATTAATACCGACATAAGAATCCTTGTTGTCGACAGAACATGGTCCTGTGTAAATGGGAGATATGGTGCCAATAATACGCATACTGTATAGTTAGGGTATGTTTCCACGGTCAGGAAACGCTGCTTGTTTGACGCTGCGCAGAGCTGCAGCGTCAAACAAGCAGCGTCCAGATGTTCCAGCATAGTGGAGGGGATTTTATGAAATCCCGTGTCCACTATGCGTGGAAACCCGCACGCGGCGGCCCTGCGACTCCGGACATGCGGCGCGTCTTTTCAGATCGCAGCATGTCCGTACACCTTGCGGGGACGCAGCGTCCCCGCAAGGCATATCACAGGGCCCCATGGGAGAGAGCGATCATCCCGGATGTGAAGAGTTAACACTAACTTAACACTGTACTTCTCTACACAGGAGTACATTCTTTTCCACGTGCTGCCCATTCTGGATATCGGTATACCACAGCAATCCGTCTGAAGAAGGTCTAAGTTACGGACCGAAACATTACATAAAGTCTGGGATTGCATTTGAATAAAACCTATTTGCATCAACTCTTGAGTGCTGGATATTTTTACGGGTGAAGAGTTAACACATCCGGCATGGTCGCGTCCCAGAAAGGGGGCGGGGCTTAGCGCCGAGCGGCTTCGCCGCTGCGGCGATCCGGCCGGCCATCCTGACAGTGGAAACATACCCAACGGGTATGTTTCCACGTTCAGGATGGCCGGCGGTATCGCCGCTCGGCGCTAAGCCCCGCCCCCTTTCTGGGACGCGATCATGCCGGATGTGTTAACTCTTCACATCCGGGATGATCGCTCTCTCCCATAGCGCCCTGTGATATGCCTTGCGGGGACGCTGCGTCCCCGCAAGGTGTACGGACATGCTGCGATCTGAAAAGACGCGCAGCATGTCCTTAGTCGCAGGGCCGCCGTGTGCGGGTTTCCATGCATAGTGGAGACGGGATTTCATAAAATCCCCTCCACTATGCTGGAACATCTGGACGCTGCTTGTTTGACGCTGCAGCTCTGCGCAGCGTCAAACAAGCAGCGTTTCCTGACCGTGGAAACATACCCTAAGGCTATATGCACACGTTGCGGATTTTGCTGCGGATCCGCAGTGGATTTGACACTGCGGATCTGCAGCTGTTTTCCAAGCGTTGTACAGTGCCATGTAAACGTATGGAAAAAAAAATCCGTAGTGCCCATGCTGCAGAAAATACCGCACGGAAAAGCAGCGTTGTTTTTTTCCGCAGCATGTCAATTCTTTGTGCGGATTCCACAGCGGTTTACGCCTGTTCCATAATAGGAATCCGCAGGTGTAAAACTGCAGGTGGAATCCGCACAAAAACTGCGGAAAATCCGCAGTGCGGTTTACCTGCGGATTTTGCAAAAACTGTACGGAAAAATCCGCACACCAATCCGCAACGTGTGTACATAGCCTTAACGTACAGATTGATTGTTATAGGCAGAAATCTGCCCAGCCAAATGAAAATCTAGTTAACCATTAATGGGAACTCTGGAATACCTCTACTCAGTGCTTAGAGAATGATCAGAATGATTGATGTTCATTTGCAGCAGCCATCTGATCTGGAATGATCTAAGTAGTGAGCCCTAATTATCAGAGTAATAATCAAATATCAATCATGTCAACTCTCCCAAAACTGCTATGCTGGTTTCACATTCACAATGTTACAGATTTTGTGATACATACGCGGTGCTTTTGTTTTTGGTGAATAATTTGGTGGTTTTTTATTTACATGCTGGATGTGCAGCATGACTTCTCAATAGATTTTCCATAATAGAGAGACAGAACATTAGCTTACAGTTGCCATATTGTGGCAGGTTTTCAACATATACAGTAATCGGATGTACAGAAGAGCAATCTTACAAACGTTTCTTGATATAATATTGGTTGCCATTGGGTTTATTCTGTAAGTTTAATCAACACAATACAGTTAGCTTCTATTGTAATTGTTATTTAATAGAGTTGAGCAAAAAAATTCACAAGATCTGGTCCAACAGCCATGTGGTTACTCTGTAACCACCCGACCAGAGCCTTGGGAATCTTCTCCTACCTAGGACATCCCTACAAGGTTGCCAATGGTCCAGAAATTCCAGGACAGTCCGTAAAAATAGGGCACTTTTTTCCCTGTCCATAAAAAATGCATCTGTGATTTTTTTTTTAAGGTGAAGAAACTTATACAGATTATTATAACTATAATTATCCTAATTTTACATCTCATGGTGAATGCAGCTAATGTCTGCATATCATAATTATGGACTGTAGACATGCATCACTGATAGTCATAATGATTTATTATGTTTTCTTCAGTGTGTCCATAAAAAATATTGTTTGTCTAATTTCCAGAAAAAAATAAAAAGTATAGTTGGCAACCTGCATCCGCAGCAGCGCCATTATCATTACATTGAGGCGCAGTGCACGCATGTGGGCAACCAAAAGAAGAGACGAGAACGCTGAATGTAGAAGGTAGAAGGTTCACATTGCTCTGACCTGGAGGCCAAGGACCACCGACATGGCCGCTAGACCAGGGTCCGGCAAATCATTTTGCTCAACTCAATTATGTAATAATTGGTCAGAACATACTTACAAGCAATACCTAAGCAACATTAAAAGAGCCCACGTACCTTGATTGCAAGTTTTTCCAGTGTATCCCGGGTGACATTTGCACTTATTGGGGCCTATACACTCCCCATGTTTACATCCTGGTTGGCAAACGGCTACAGAAACAGAGATAGAAAAGATTAACATTGATCGGTCCCTGATGTATATTTCATTATTCTAGTTCTCCAAATTTTAATTTATTACTGAAGACGGCCTGAAAGACTCAGAATCAATAACACTAAGGGTTAATAGCAAATGATGTTATAAAGAGCTGTATGTTTTTTTCTTTTTTTTTAGGACTGCATTTTTTATTACAAAAAAAAGATAATGCTTGGACTGAAACATTGCATTTAGAGAACCAAGTTGACATTCCCCTCAGATTTGGAATGCTCATGGTGACAAGGATTGGAATGGAAAAGGAGAATGAAAATGTGTAAGTGTAGCTTATCAATGTATCAATAGTACGAGGATCACATCTGTACAGGTGTGATATGAGGTATGCTTCACGTCTTCATAAAGAGTAGAGATATATGAACAAAACAATATGTGCTCACTAATCATAAAACTCTTCCCCTCTGACAACACATCCCAATATAAAGCATTAAGGCTACTTTCACACTGGCGTTAACTGCATTACGTCGCAATGCGTCGTTTTGCCGAAAAAACGCATCCTGCAAAAGTGCTTGCAGGATGCGTTTTTTCTGCATTGACTAACATTAGCGACGCATTTGCGACGCAATGACACACGTCGCAACCGTCGTGCGACGGTTGCGCCGTGCTGTGGCAGACCGTCGGGAGCAAAAAAACGCTACATGTAACATGACAAGCTTATAACAAGCCATAACGTGTAACGTGTGCATGAATTAAGGCTGAGTTCACGTTACATTTTTATTTTGTAATTTAGCAGCATCGTCACACAACTGCATGGTTTTTGCTTTAGTTTTACAAAAATCCACAAAATCAAATCCACAAACAAAAACTACAAATTTTTCTGCAGATTCAGTGTTGAATTTGCATTGCAATCACATCTACATTTGTCCTGTGTAGACTTAAGGTACACTTACATTGGCTCGTGAATGAGCACAAATAGGTATGCTCGTTTCACTTCAATCAGACAGTGTAAACCAGCTGCCGATCACCCAACAGATTAGCAAAACGCTCCTTTGTTGGGCAACATTATTTTTAAGCCTGCTTGCTTAAAAATCATAGTTGTGGGCAGCACATCATCCTGTATAACCAACAGGACCTGTGCTGCCGAGACCAACAACAGTCAACAGGCTACTGAACGACCGCTGATTGGCAAACAGGTAGCTGATCGACTGATGTTCAATGTCAGCGATCAGCCTGTGTAAAGGAGCCCATTCCTGTAAGCTCCACTGGCCCTTTGAGCTTTGCTGACCCTACAGAGGGAAAACTGCATTTGATTTCAGCTTTGAATACTGGACCATGGCAGCATGCAGGAATGGAGGCTGGGGAGCAGTGCACTCCTGGAGACAAACCCTTAATGAAACCATGTAGTTTTAGTACCTAACTTACTTACAAGGGGAATAATGATGGACTGCTCTGCTGCGCTCCAACCCCTGAAGGCAACAACAGTGTTATGTGGTTTTACATGTAATGTGAATAGTGATGTGCGTCTTATATAATGTGTTATGGAAGGGTACAGCATGTAAGTGTTAATGTATAATGTGAGTAGTGCATAGTGCAGGGTAAGGATATGATTAGCTTTGGGATCGCATTAGTGCGATTCACATGGTTAAGTGGTTTAGTCTAGGATAGGACATACTTAGCCTTCTGGGTGGGAACTAGCTTTAATAAAAGGTGGGCACTTCCTGATAGTGAGTTAGAGAAGTGTAGTAACAAGTCCAAGTTCAAATCCAGTGGGCTGCTAGGGTCAGCATGTGTCTACCATTCAAGGCAGTGGGACGCCATAGTAAAATCCCGAACAGACTTTTCTGCTGCCGGGCACATCATGTCCTTTGGTGTAGAAGGGAATATGGATGGGGACAGAAAGTATTTGATCCCGGGTGCACTGCGGAAAGGGAAGGTAGATCCTTGGGGCTAACAGAGCCAGTGGATGGAGGGATGCTCAAAGAGGAATGAATGGTAGGGCTGAAGATGTGTTGTGCTAAGAAAGTAGGGAACATAAAGTGGTGTGCCCTATTCTACACATTGCCACTTGAACTGACTAGAAAACAGTTGCTTGTTGCAATGAACTTAGAGTCCCCTGAGTTGTGTGCGGCAATCCCGGAAGATGGAGGCCTGGAGATAGCGGAGGCCTGCGGCCTCCAAGTGATTGTGATGCACCCCACACTTGACAACACACTAGGACTGCGACACTGTTTTTCTGTAAAGAGCATAACCGTACAGCAACTCAGCCATGACTACCGCTCGTGGCAACTTTACATAAGCACACTGTAATATAGCCCTAGTAAACCTCTCACAATTCTTGCTTTAGCTTCCCATTAGTTTACTGTTATCATAGATCAATACTTTTTTCCAGTTATCATTTCTACTATCACTTCTACCAAATGCTCAGAAATCCACATGTGTATCTTTAAGAAAAAATACAACACTCAAAAGTCCCAGAGTTCCCTCCTGTCTTTGTATAAGTTATTATTACAGCTAAAAGCAAACATTATCTTTTCTGTAAATGGAAACTTTGCCCAACAGTAATAGATCTCATGACTCAGAAGGGCTTACTGGTACGTGTTCAGGGCAGACTTTAATTTCCCTTTAACAAACGCTGTAGCTTTTGTATACTATATATTTGTTGTACGTTTTATTTACAACAACTGGTATTTTATACTAAGTCTATAAGCATTTCACCAGAAAATATTCATAGTGTGCATAGTTCCCCAGATCAGTACACGTCTCCTAGTTCCTAATGTCAGGTCTTAAGAACTAGGACCAAATTAAAGGGAAGACAGTGGAGCAAATCAGTAGGCATGACATCTACTATATTATAGTTGAGTGAGGAAATTTGCAGTACCCAAGTTCAAAGTCCCTATTCCGTGAGAGCCCGAGAACCTCCTCCTGCCTTCTAGCATCCGCAGCTCCTCTTTTGATCATGCCACACAATGACGTTGTGCCATGCCAGCTAATCATAAGAGGAGCCGCAAATATCAAAAGGTAGGAGGTGTTTCCCAGGGATGCTCATTTCCTGATAATGAGTCTGTGTAAATCAGCTGCCAATCACCCAACGGATAAGCAAAATGCTCCTTTGTTGGGTGACATTTTTAAGCCTGCTTGCTACAAAATCATAGTTGTTGGCAGCACATCATCCTGCATTAGCAACATAAGCAACAGTTATCCCAGGGCTCCTGTCTAGCATCCACAGAATACTCACATTGCCTCTAGGCCTGCGTCCTCTGAATCAATTTGCTCATCTGTAGTGCCAACCTATGATTAAAACACTGCCTTCTATTCCTTTACTACAAGATGACACAAGACTAATTAATTTCAATGAATAATCTCATTTTACAAGTGTCAGAAGAATTAAGATATCATAATCTCCTAACACAATGGGCTATGTTCACATGTTCAGTAATTATTTCCAGAGCCGCCATCAGGGCATTACTGCCCTTACTAGTGTATGGGGGCTGGAGAGTAGAAGCAAGGAGGGGGGCCCGGATCGGGCCCGTCCTCTTTTTGCCTCTGCTCACTGGGCCCCAGGGGCAGGATTCAGTCAATTCGGTAACCAGACAAACATTCAGTTGAAATCTATTGTCGTGAAGGAAGCCACCGGCTTCCTGCATGTTAATAGTTAATAGCTGCAAGCCAATCATAGGCCGGCAGTTGACATCATATGGGCCATGATGGGAGATCATATTGGGGCTGGATGGAGACACATGGGACCAGGATGGGAGAACATATGGGGGCAGAATAGGAGATCACATGGGGGCAGGATAGGAGATCATATGGTGCCAGGATGTTAAATCATATGGGGGTAGGATGGAGACATATGGGGACAAGATGGGAGATCATATGGGGCAGAATGAGAGATCATATGGGGCCAGGCTGAGAAACAATATGGGGGCAGGATGGGAGAACATATGGCGGCAGGATGGAGACATATGTGGCCAGGATGGGAGAACATATGGAGGCAGGATGGAGACATATGTGGCCAGGAAGGGAGAACATATGGCGCCAGGATGGGAGAACATATGGGGGCAGGATGAAGACACATTGGGCCAGAATGAGAGAACATATGGAGGCAGGATGGAGACATGTGGGGCCAGGATGGGAGAACATATGAGGTTCAGGATGGAGGCATATGATGCCAGGATGGGAGAATATATGGGGGCAGGATGAAGAGACATGGGGCCAGGGTGGGAGAACATATGGGGGCAGGATGAAGACACATGGGGCCCGGATGGGAGAACATGTGGGGCAGGATGGAGATATATGGGGCCAGCATGGGAGAACATATGGAGTTCAGGATGGAGATATATGGAGCCAGGATGGGAGAATATATGGGTGCAGGATGAAGAAACATAAGGCCAGGATGGGATAACATATGGGGTTCAGGATGGAGGCATATGGGGCCAGGATGGGAGAACATACCTGATTCAGGATGGAAACATATGGAGCCAGGATGGTAGAATATATTAGGGCAGGATGAAGAGACATGGGACCAGGATGGGATAACATATGGGGGCAGGATGAAGACATATGGGGCCAGGATGGGAGAACATATGGGGTTCAGGGTGGAGACAAATGGGGTAAGGATGGGAGAACATATGGGGGCAGGACGAAGACACATTGGGCCATAATGGGAGAACATATGGAGGCAGGATGGAGACATATGTGGCCAGGAAGGGAGAACATATGGGGTTCAGGATGGAGACATATGGAGCTCGGATGGGAGAATATATGGGGGCAGGATGAAGAGACATGGGGCCAGGGTGGGAGAACATATGGGGGCAGGATGAAGACATATGGTGCCAGGATGAGAAAACATATGGGGTTCAGGATGGAGATATATGGGGGCAGGATGGGAGAACGTGGGGGCAGGATGAAGGCACAATGAACCAGAATGGGAGAACATATGGAGGAAGGATCGAGACATATAGGGCCAGGATGGGAGAAAATATGGGGTTCAGGATGGAGACATATGGAGCCAGGATGGGAGAATATATGGAGCAGGATAGTGTTATTATTGTGTTCTGTCCAACAGCAGGGATAGTTAAAAATAATGATTGGGACTGATAATGAAGAGAGTGCCCCGGCGGGAGTTTCAAGGGTATGTGCCCACATTGCGGATTCTGCTGCGGATTTTTCCGCAGCGGATTTGGAAAATCCGCAGTGCAAAACCACTGCGGTTTTCACTGCGGATTTTCTTGCGGTTTCTTCTGCGGATTCCTCTGCGGGTTTTCAACTGCACTTTCCTATTGGTGCTGGTTGAAAACCACTGCGGAATCCGCAGAAAGAATTGACATGCTGCGGAAAATAATCCGCTGCGTTTCCGCGCGGAATTTTCCGCAGCATGTGCACAGCGGTTTTTTTTTCCCATAGGTTTACATGGTACTGTAAACTTTGGGAAAACTGCTGCGGATCCGCAGCGTTAAATCCGCTGCGGATCCGCAGCAAAATCCGCAGCGTGTGCACATACCCTAAGGCTATGTGCACACTTTGCGGTTTTTGCTGCGGATCCGCAGTGTTTTTGGACGCTGCGGATGGGCAGCAGTTTTCCATGTGGTGTACAGTACAATGTTAACCTATGGAAAACAAAAAACGCTGTGCACATGCTGCGGAAAAAAATGCGCGGAAACGCAGTGGTTTTCATTCCGCAGCATGTCAATTCTTGTGCGGAATCCGCAGCGGTTTGGCACCTGCTCCATGTTAAAAACCCGCAGGTGTCTAAAACCGCAGTGGAAACCGCACAAAAAACCGTGATAAATCCGCAGTACTTTTTGCACTGTGGATTTCATCAAATCCGCTGCGGAAAAATCCGCAGCAGAATCCGCAAAGTGTGCACATAGCCTAAGGCATCAGTAGCAAAGAAGCTAAGTACCAGCAATATGGGCTAGTTCTCTTGAGGGGAAAAAAGATGGAGAACCACTGGTTGAGAACAGGCCTCTCACTAACTGGCCTGTAGTACTGAGTTGGGCTTTGGTGAAGGCAAGTGAACTAGTGGAAACCAGATGAGTTAGGAGAAAAGAATAGAAACTGTGTACAAAAATGCTCCATATTGCGAAGGAAACGTTCATTAAGTAGTTTACCCACTATCTTGTGTATATAATCCCCGTCAAATTTTCATTCAGTAAAAAGTTTATTTTTGACTGGTGGTCTCCCTCATTAAAGTTCTCACCATCTGGTCCTGGCAAACCAAAATCATCGGTAGCATGCGGTCAGCAAAGGCTTAGCACCCTATAACACAAGTGTACAAACCTAACCAGTATACTTTCGTGTAATGTCCCAGGGTGTAAGAGATGAGTACCTCGCCCACATCTACCGCCTCATGCAAAGTTACACTAACACAAGGTCCCTGATCGTAGTATTATGCTCACCAGCAGCCATCTTCATTTGTTTCTGGTGCCGCTCTGGCTTCGTGCCCCCATCTTCTGACTGCAACTTCTGACTGAATGTAAGTCAGAAGTAAAGGTCACAAGCTCTCAATGTAAGTTTATTTGCGCCTCCTTCTGGCCTTGTACTGACTCTCATAAATTTACATTGAGTTGGAACTTCTCGATCGCCCAGCAAACACTGGAGCAATCTGGCAAGTCACAAACTGCTGGAGACTGACTGAGAACAGATGGATACAGTGGCTGATAAGTTTGAGATCATGGACCATGCTAAAATAAAAACATACACTGGAGTGGTGCTTAAAGATAAGGATGCTTTAGGAAAGCTCATGACCAGGGCCAGCTTAGTGCCAGGCAGACCAGGCAGCTGCCTATGGCCCCCGCTCCCCCAGTCAGTGGCGTGCCGCTAATAGCAGCACATCACGCAGCCACTATGCGGCCCGTGGGTCGGTGGGGCACGCCTGCGGCTCGCGCCGACTCTCCCCGCTGCCGCTACCGCATTGAACTATACCAGCGTCTATGACGCCGTTACAGTTCAAAGCAATGATGGAGGAGAGAGTGTCAGCTGACGCTCCCTCTCCCATCATTCCCCTCTGCCTCTGACACTGCGGGTGCGCAATGACGTCACTTCATCATGCACCTGCTGTGTGCCGGGTCCGGGCAGTGCAGCATCTGAGACCGGAGACTGGAGGCGAGCCAGGAGCAGCGCGGGGCATGAGGAGAGGTGAGGATTGTGTTGTTTTTTTGCTTTTTTTTACTAGACCAGTGAGTACTGGACTGTGGGGCCATTCTCGGGGGGCTGTATTATGTTCTATGGGGGTACATTATATTCTAAGGGGGGGCTGTATTATATTCTATGGGGCTACATTATATTCTGTGGGGGACTGTATTATATTCTGTGGGGGGTACATCATATTCTATGGGGAGGTGGGCTGTATTCTATGGGGGGCTGTATTATATTCTATGGGGGTACATTATATTCCATGGGGAGGTGGGCTGTATTATATTCTATGGGGGGTACATTATATTCTATGGAGAGGTGGGCTGTAATATATTCTATGGGGGTACATTATATTCTATGGGGAGGTCGGCTGTATTATATTCTATGGGGATACATTATATTCTATGGGGGGCTGCATTATATTCTATGGGGGGCTAGATTATATTGTATGGGGGGCTTCATTATACTATATGAGGGCTACATTGTATTCTATGAAGGGGCTGCATTATACTATGAGGGGGACTGCATTATATTCTATGGGGGTTACATTATATTGTATGGTGGGGCTGCATTATACTCTGAGGGGGCTAAATTATACTCTGTGGAGTGGCTGCATTATACTATATGAGGGGGCTGCATTATATTCTATGGGGGTTACATGATATTGTATGGCGGGGCTGCATTATACTCAGGGGGCTACATTATATTCTGTGGGGTGGATGCATTATACTCTGTGGAGTGGCTGCATTATACTATATGTGGGCTGCATTATACTGTAGACTATGGGGAATACATTATACCATATGAAGAACTATGGGGTGCATTATACTATGGGAAGTGAATTGTACTACATGGATGACTATGGCAGTACATTATACTATATGGAGCAATATGAGGAATGTATTATACTATAAGGAGGACTGAGCATTGTATTTTAATATATTGAGGACTACGAGGAGTGTATTATACTATATGGAGGACTATGGGAAGTGTATAATACTATATGGAGGACTATGGGAAGTGTATAATACTATATGGAGGACTGTGGGAAGTGTATTATACTATATGGAGGACTGAGGAGTGTATTTTAATATATGGAGGACTATAGGAAGTGTATTATACTATATGGAGGACTATGGGGAGTGTATTATACTATAAAGGGAGTGTATTATACCATATGGAGGACTATGGGGAGTGTATTATACTATATGGAGAACTATGGGGCACATTATATTATATGGAGGACTATGCAGTGTATTATACTAAATAAGCAAAATGCTGCATATTCATCAAGTGACTGGATTGTTTATGCCTGAACAGAAATCATTGTTCTCAGCAGCACATCGCCGGTGTAAACTGTAGATGTGCTGCTGATACCATGATACTGTATGGGGACAGATTGATCTAATAGTGGTTGTTCTGTTCCGATTCTTTCTCAGTTGGTGTAAAGAGGCTGGGAAACAAGCGTCGAACGACTTCAATACTGTCGATCACACTCGTTTAGTGGCCTGAACACAGCGCACGTAAATACAACAGAAATGCTTCTGTGTGATATGCGATATGTTAAATTTGAGGCCCCATTTTAAAATTTTGCCTAGGGCCCCATTTTGCCTAAAACCGGCCCTGCTCATGACACATATGCCAAAAGGTGTCCATAGATCTTCACTCACCCAACAAATGCCAATGGAACACATTAGGTAGGCATGCTTTGCTATATCTCTCTCCTTTGCTTTACTGCTGTGTATGTTTTTTACAATGGAAGCCTACGAGCGAACATATGCTACTGGATGCCCATAGAGTGTTATACACTGCAGCCTGCTGCTGGATGTACATGTCAGGAAATGTATCCAATGAATATCTCAAAAGAAAGACGTTAACATGATGTGAACAGAGCCTTTCTAAAATAACTGTTTAGATTTTCTCCTATGATATTTACTAAGCCATTTTATAGAACAGCCTCAATGTCATAACAGTATTTCTGAAAGTCTTCAGGAGAAATGTATACAACTAATTTCCATCAAACAGCACAATGTCCTAAATATAGCCCATGTGGCTCAATTCCAGTCTCTAAAACAACAGGCGTAAACTGAAATTTTTGGCACCCTACTCACTGTAACATCAAAGAGCATGCCAGTCATAGACTTTAGACTCAAGTAGTCAGGTTTATTGTAGCCAGTGCCAGGAATGAATCCTAAAAGTGAACGTGCGCTCTTTAACACTCTTTTATCTTCTTAGGTTTTTTTTTTCTATTTTTATCCCAAAATTTGATGATTGACCCCAGCAGTTTAACCCCTTAGATGATGCAGTCAATAGTGACCATATCATCTTAAGTGTTTTACAGAGGGAGGAGGTTCCTTCTGTCATCTCATTGTGATCAAATGTCTACTACTTGGACAGAAAACTGTTTCGAAATTCCACTGTGCCTTCTTATGCATCTGCTAGCATCTAAAAGAATGTTATAGACTTGTTTTAGAAATCTTGAAGATGTTTTACCATTCACCCAAGCGGCTTTCTCAGACATAGGACAGTTTTTATGTTTTACATTGTAGAAAATTAATTCACCTTCGCACGATAGTAGCATCAAGCTTTTGGAACGGAGCTGTCAATCTGGTATTTGCACTTTGAACATATGCCATACACCATATTTTAAGACAGGTGTCTTTAACATTCATTAGCCAAAATGATGCCAAGATAAGAATTTCTTTCTTTAATTAAAAAAAAAAAGTATTTTATCTTTACGGAGACAGATAAATGATTTCATCCTGGAAATAGGTTATGTCAGCGTAAAAGCTAGATGTGACATTCCAGCATATCTGGGACAGATAGGACAGGGTCACTTGCTTGCCATTCACAGTGTAGAGCGACAAGAGCCATAGTCAGCTGTCATCAGTCCGGTTCTGCTGGCAGTATTACAAAGAAACTAAGACAAAGAGGAATCTAAAGGACTATTTTTGTGCGGGAACACATGTTTTTCTCTGTGAAGTAGAATGAGATTTGATAAGGTGGATTATTCAGATCATAAACAGAATGATGGACGAGGATTAGCACTTTTTTATCTGTACAAGTTCCATCACTCATCACGCATTGTGCATGATTGGCCACAATCATGAGTTCTGTGGTCTGCAAAGTCATCTGAGGCCTTCTAGTGGATTTAGGGGAAATGTATATGTTATAATTAACCAATTGGATCTGAATGTTCTCTTTTACACAAGTACAGTATGACTGGACACCAGCCACATGTATGGCAAATTAGCATGGCGAAAAATAAGAACACAATTTGCCAATGACAGTTTGGTTCAATTGATGGAAGCAAGTGCCCAAGTGCCATTACTGATGTGAAGAGAAGCTTGGCAATGAAACTTCTGCACATTACTGCTATCATCAATAACAGTCCCTGAGCTATCCATAGATTCTGGCGTCTGATTGCATAGCCTGAAAGCCTTTATGTCTATAGGCCACTTCAAAATTAATCAAGGCTGCCTACCAACGGCTTATTATCAGTGTAGCAATCAGGGACCTGTTCTCAATACCAATTTGTCAATGAATTGCCGCTACTAAATCAATATATCACCACACATTTGCAGAATGCTGAGAGCCACACTGATATCAGACCTCAGAGTAGAGTTATTCTTGTGCACAAATAGGAGTCCAATGGACATGTAGCTAAGCTGTAATATAACACACATCCAAAAGGGTGAATGCCTCAGACACATTAGATAGCTGTCAGCTGTACGATCGCTTGGCTGACAGCTATCTTCACTGACTCCCCCATATACATGAATGCTTGGCTTAGATTCCTGTGTTCTCTAAGAAAGCCGCTGCCACACTCTTCTGGCAGCAGCTTATCGCCCAGAGAACAAAAGGATCGGCCGTTAAAATTCAGCAGGCCGATTACTTCTCTTCTCTGACATCATCTATCATGGTAGAGTTAAGGTGTCCACATAAACAAAAGACTGTCGGACGATCATGACTATATGGGCAGGTACAGATGCCTTAAGTCTAATGTGTACGGGCGCCTTAAGATTTGTGCAATTTCAGAAAACACCAACAAACATAGTATTCTAATTTCAGACAGTCCCTATCCAGTGCTCTATGCCGTGACATTGGACCAACATTCTTCCACATTATAACAAATGCCAATAAAACGATGGCAGTATGCCCTGAGAGTTATCATCTGGTTACTGATAACAGTACAGCAGAGGAGACCTTTACTCTCACTTAGTGCTCCAGCCCACTGTGTGACGTGAGAATACAGCTGACGCGTGACACACTGGAATTCCAGCTATTTTGGGTGATCGATATATTGTACAGTGTCCTTAGGGCACAATAAAACACAGCATACTTGCTCCAAGAGACAGGAAATATTATCAGACACCTGCATGCACATATCAAATAATACATGCCAAATTCACAAAATAATAAAAGAGAAGACGATGCAAGGTGATACAAACCACGCAACATGCAGTGACCCATTCTCAGCCACATTTTAGGACTAATCTCCTGTGTATCTGGTGACATATGTGCGTGTGAAGAAAACATGTCGGTGATATTCACAACTTAGTCATTATACTGATCAGTGAGAAGCATTGAAGATGAGTATATTTAGTATTAATCTAGAGTCTGTCCTCCCCAGACACACATTGTATTCTGCCAAAATGATTGGTAAGAAATATGTTTAGCTAACCTTGTGTACGGCACCTTACGCTGGCTATTCTCTGCCTTAAGACGTAGTAGAAAGCTGCAAAACAAATGTCCAAAAAAGGAATTGTAGATCTTTATTTTTAGGTTTTTTTTGTTCCTTTTGGATAGGATGGACTTGGGTCTTAATCAACATGCTACATTCCGGCAGCCTTATACACATTCAACTTTCAGAGAAAGTCTGCAAGAAGAAAAAAAAATCTGGGACAGGTTTAAAATTAAAGTAATAGCACAAAACAAGATGGTTATTGTAATGCACAATGCATGCTGAAAGGTAAAACCGGTTAGTAGCATGGTACCATACATGGCATAGCACTGCTGTCATAAGAAAAGAGCCGGAATGGCAGAGGACAGTTGGAGAGTCTGAAGGCAGCAAAGAACATGCCCTTTATTCTACTCCATATACATATGTAGAAATATATACCCTTTATTAGTATATTTTTATATACTCAAATATTTATATATATATGTGCGCTTACACTCCAAGAGCAACTTTCAGAGACAAGGACATCTATAAAAATAACCTATCTGCATGTTAGCTGGCGTAAATACCCCGGGAATGTTATATTCTAGACTTGAGTAAAAGAAAAAAAAAGGGGATAAAAAGGTGGATTAACTCCGCGCTGCTTGAAAGATAGAAGTCCAAATGGATATTCAGATGAAAAAGTGGCTTTATTCAACGTGTTTCGGAGTAATATGACTCCTTCACCAGGAAATATACTTTTATGAAGGAGTCATAGTACTCCGAAACGCGTTGAATAAAGCCACTTTTTCATCTGAATATCCATTTGGAATTCTATCTTTCAAGCAGCGCAGAATTAATCCACCTTTTTATCCCATTATTTTTTTTCTCTGGCTGGTCACCAGGAGACCGCTGGATCTGCAGCATCTAATATTTCTATGAGCCTGTGTTTGGGCTCTATCTGGTGAGTAAAATCTGATTAGAGGTATCTCTTAATACCCAGATAAGACCCTATTGCGCTTTTACTTTCCTTCCAGCTTTTTATTGATATTCTAGACTTGCAGGTACCTGTTCCAGTAGCCACATCAGTAGGCCGTGGCCGCTGGACCACAGCCCTGGGAAGCTTGTCCTACCAGTCAGCATCCCTGGCGTCTTTTCTGATTAGTAGGTTTGGTGCAACATTAACATTATGGAGTGACGCACGCGTGATGTTGTGCCAATTCTTCTAATCAGAAGATGCACCGCAGGTAGGAGAAGGCTCACAGGGCTGTGAGGAAGGTTCATGGGGGAATGCCACCTCTTTCGATGGAGCTGCTTAGCTCAGTGATTTGCTGCAGTGTTGATGTGAGCCATCAACGTGACCTCACTGCTACCACGAAAATGGAGAGATCAGGGCAACGGCAAAGGGCCGGTGCTGGAGCGAGGGAGGGTGAGTATTATCTGGCTTTGTCATTTTACATTATGGGAATAAATTGGAGTCCACTTTTATAAAGGTAGAAAACTCTGTCCATCCTTTACAAGAAACCATGATTTGTGTGACAGTGTCCTTATTTTTGACGAAGTGTACCACCAGGCACGATGACATTGACCCTGCTATGTATCATTAGCATTGTGTATTATCACTGCCCTGTTCAATGCCAGACGGTTAACACTAAAACATGCAGTTACATAATTCATAAAAGCCATTAAAGACAATTCAATTCAAGTCTCTCGAAGAGAAGTATGCATCGGGGTTAGCATCGCCATGACCCGTCTTCATGAGGATGGAGTAAATTTCAATAGTGAAGAAGCACGGTTTAGTAATATGCTAATCACACTGTAAATCTTGGTTACTGCATACAAAGAGTTAGCTCGGTGGCTCTGCTGTAGCAGACTGTATAAGCCACTCAGAGCCACTGGTTGGCTGCAGCGTTGCAATAACAGCAGACAATAACAGACACCAGAGCAATAGGGAGACTCTTAAAACAAACTGTGCCTTGTGACCGTTGAATGTTTGCAAACTACCGTATATATTGTTTGCAAACATTCAATCACGTGCCCACTAGTTGCGAATGGCCTCGCTTGACGACGGACACAGTCTAATCGGAATTTGGCTGGAAGTATGAAAATCGCATAGTAATATGACCCCCACTCCTGGAACCATAGAATCCTCACAGTGAACAGTGCGTGCGATGTGAGGATTCATAAGTCTGCAGTCACATAGAGTAACTGCAGACTTGTAGCCTACCCCTTTAAGATTTGTGTAGCAGGCCCATTATTTTAATTTTCATTCCAAAACCTTTTCAGAACCCATAAATGCTGTCACTAGTGCAATTTTTTAGATGAAATTCAGAGTAGCACAATTCTAGTGAACGGACCCCCACCGATCCACAAGATATCACCAAAAATATTTTTATGCATGTTTTTCAAAGTGGCAATTCTGGATTGTACAAACTCTCTCCCTGGAGAACAAGTGAGCACCTTCATCCATTTCATAGAGTCCACGTTGCAGGATGAAATGCTGTCTGCATGCCTTATACTGACCTGGGGATGTACTGTAAACCTCATGATCCTTCCGTCCCTCTGATGTATAAATCTATAAATCCTGGAATAGTGCGCAGGACATCCTAACACCAGCCATTGTCCTTTTCCCCTTTGGTTACATCTTCCCAGTAGACAGTCATTAATAACACAGAGGAGCAGCAAATACAAGTACAGCGCTTACTGATTCCATTGCGTTGGTAGAACTTATTGCAAGCAGTGCTATGCCATTGGGTTTAGTATAGTACCAAAGATAGTGAAAGCATGAAAGTGCCTGTGAAAGAAAAGGTGCATGGCATGTATAATGCATTTCAAAGCAGCAGCACAAGCATTTTACTAATATTACATGGAGAAGCAGTTGTCAGCAGCGACATGCAGCGATCGAGGCCCCACGTAACGGGCCCACACACCTTCTGTGCTTTTGGGTCACTGTGATGTACTGGCCTATACTGTGTGACATGTGACTGTGCTTTCGGCAGGCTTACACAAGCGGTGCTCTTGAATCACACATAGCTTGATTTAGTCATCATGCTCCTGCCAACAATAATTTTTGTGCATCGTTCTTTGCATACACTTGTATCTAAACGTACAGGATCCAACACTAGGAGCTTTCAACATAGTCCTGAACATAAGGCATAGCACTCAGAGGTTATTAGGGTTCATAAATGACAAATAAACAATATGAGGATATAACATACAAGATAAAGCTTCGTGTGCCTATTAGGAGTTAGGACACAACCAATCTCATAGATATTGCTTCCGCCTCCGGTATCGCTTACAGCATATTTTGATGCAACTAACATAGCTTTGTCATCAATTGTGTCCTGCTCTGGCATAAAACCATCGGCTAGACACTGACATATGGAAACCCAACTAGAGAAGGTGGCTGCATACACTAGTCCTAGAGCAAAGAACCATCTCCATTTCTAGGAATTACCTCACTAGCCATGAAAATGTGCAGGCAATTCTGGACAGGCATAAATACAAGATTATTGAGACCAAATTCAGACATCCATGTAACATGGTCCAAATACGGACCGTGATAGACTAGACCTCGGCTGGCTGTTGGTCTCGTGAACCAAGTATGTCTATGAGACTGTTGAGAGCGGGCAATGAGACCTGCAACCGGTCTGTATGTCATAGTCCATTCTATGGCTGTGTTTCAAGGATGTCTAAATTTGGCTTAATACAGTGGTATGTAAAAGTTTGGACACCCCTGGTCAAAATTTCTGTTATTTTAAACAGCTAAGCAAGCTGAAGACAAAATGATCTCTAAAAAGCCTAAAGTTAAAGATGACACATTTCCTTTGTATTTGAGGCAAAATATAAATATATATATATATATATATATATATATATATATATATATATATATATGTACAGTGGGGCAAAAAAGTATTTAGTCAGTCAGCAATAGTGCAAGTTCCACCACTTAAAAAGATGAGAGGCGTCTGTAATTTACATCATAGGTAGACCTCAACTATGGGAGACAAACTGAGAAAAAAAAATCCTGAAAATCACATTGTCTGTTTTTTTATCATTTTATTTGCATATTATGGTGGAAAATAAGTATTTGGTCAGAAACAAACAATCAAGATTTCTGGCTCTCACAGACCTGTAACTTCTTCTTTAAGAGTCTCCTCTTTCCTCCACTCATTACCTGTAGTAATGGCACCTGTTTAAACTTGTTATCAGTATAAAAAGACACCTGTGCACACCCTCAAACAGTCTGACTCCAAACACCACTATGGTGAAGACCAAAGAGCTGTCAAAGGACACCAGAAACAAAATTGTAGCCCTGCACCAGGCTGGGAAGACTGAATCTGCAATAGCCAACCAGCTTGGAGTGAAGAAATCAACAGTGGGAGCAATAATTAGAAAATGGAAGACATTCAAGACCACTGATAATCTCCCTCGATCTGGGGCTCCACGCAAAATCCCACCCCGTGGGGTCAGAATGATCACAAGAACGGTGAGCAAAAATCCCAGAACCACACGGGGGGACCTAGTGAATGAACTGCAGAGAGCTGGGACCAATGTAACAAGGCCTACCATAAGTAACACACTACGCCACCATGGACTCAGATCCTGCAGTGCCAGACGTGTCCCACTGCTTAAGCCAGTACATGTCCGGGCCCGTCTGAAGTTTGCTAGAGAGCATTTGGATGATCCAGAGGAGTTTTGGGAGAATGTCCTATGGTCTGATGAAACCAAACTGGAACTGTTTGGTAGAAACACAACTTGTCGTGTTTGGAGGAAAAAGAATACTGAGTTGCATCCATCAAACACCATACCTACTGTAAAGCATGGTGGTGGAAACATCATGCTTTGGGGCTGTTTCTCTGCAAAGGGGCCAGGACGACTGATCCGGGTACATGAAAGAATGAATGGGGCCATGTATCGTGAGATTTTGAGTGCAAACCTCCTTCCATCAGCAAGGGCATTGAAGATGAAACGTGGCTGGGTCTTTCAACATGACAATGATCCAAAGCACACCGCCAGGGCAACGAAGGAGTGGCTTCGTAAGAAGCATTTCAAGGTCCTGGAGTGGCCTAGCCAGTCTCCAGATCTCAACCCTATAGAAAACCTTTGGAGGCAGTTGAAAGTCCGTGTTGCCAAGCGAAAAGCCAAAAACATCACTGCTCTAGAGGAGATCTGCATGGAGGAATGGGCCAACATACCAACAACAGTGTGTGGCAACCTTGTGAAGACTTACAGAAAACGTTTGACCTCTGTCATTGCCAACAAAGGATATATTACAAAGTATTGAGATGAAATTTTGTTTCTGACCAAATACTTATTTTCCACCATAATATGCAAATAAAATGATAAAAAAACAGACAATGTGATTTTCAGGATTTTTTTTTCTCAGTTTGTCTCCCATAGTTGAGGTCTACCTATGATGTAAATTACAGACGCCTCTCATCTTTTTAAGTGGTGGAACTTGCACTATTGCTGACTGACTAAATACTTTTTTGCCCCACTGTATATATATATATATATATATATATATATATATATATATATATATATATATATATTTGATGTATATATTCATGTTTTACATTTTAAGAATTACAAAACGGAGAATGGGCAATGCAAAAGTTTGGACATTCTGCATGGTTAGTACCTAGTGGAACTCCCTTTTGAAATTATCACAGCTTGTAAACGCTTTTTGTAGCCAGCCAACAGTCTTCTTAATTCTTGCTTGAGGAATCATCCATTCTTCCTTGAAAAAGGTTTCCAATTCTGAGAGATTCCTGGGTAATCATTCATGCACTGCTATGTTGAGCTCTAACCACAGATTTTCAACTATGTTCAAATCAGAGGACTGTGAGAGCCATTGTAAAACCTTCAGCTCCTCCACAATTTTCATTGTCAGAGTGCTAGGCAGCTGCTCAGAAGAACCCATGGCTGCTGTTTTTTGGCACAAGGTTAGAGGATGCTGTGATTTTATAAATCTGGGAAATTTGCATCACCTGACCTTCCTAACGATGATAGTGAACAAACCATAACCCTAACAGGCTAATTAAGGCCTGAACCCTTGGTCAAAGTTATCTGAGCACACAACCCTCCAAGGTTGCTCAAACTTTTGCATCGGCACATTTTCCTTTTTGTAATTTTTAAAATGTAAAAAAAGACATTTTTTTTTTTTTGGCCTAAAATACAAAGGAAAGGTGTCATATTTAACCTTAGGCCTTTTAGATATCATTTCAACTTCAACTTACAAGAGCAGTAATTTTGACCAGGGGTGCGCAAACTTTTGCATGCCACTGTATCTAAAATACAAAGTATAATCACTTTAAATGATACATTTTGGGGCCATTTCATCAATACTAACATTTTGTACATCAGTTTTGATGTAGAATCCGCTGGCTAAGAGGCGCTAAACTGAGTATAAGGCATGCACCTCTTCATGGATTTGACGTGTCAGCTGCGGTGCACTAGAGACAGAAATGTCCACCAGTCACAATGATTTTGTCGGGTTGTGACATACAACCTTCTGCTAAGCTCTGCCCACGTTTTAAAAAGTTGGTAAAGTTGGCATAAAAATTGCAAAAGTCAGAACTCTTTTGCACAACTACGTTTTATGCAAACATTTTGGGATATTTGCAACAGTTTTACTCCAGAATTCTAGAACAATCTGTTTAAAAAATCAGGGACATTGAGTTGTCAAATTCGTTTTTGCTCCTTCTTAGTTATCAATGTTTTTAGGTGACAAGCAAAATAAATAGTGAAATGGTCGTAACATATCCACAGCTTATTAATCAATGTAAAGTTGTCTAAGAGAAAACCCTTGTAACGAACTGTATTAATTTTATACTTACATTTCTTTTATTTTTTTATTTTGTTTTATACAGTTTGTTTCTCCCAGATTTATACCGAATCAGTGAAAATATACACTGTGACATGTTGTACATGATATGATCTCCTAGAACACAGATGAACCACATGGCAGCACACAGAGAGCCTACGGCCCCGATTCATTAAGTATGCAATATTGTACACCATTCATAATGAGGGGTGTGCAGCAATAAGATCCACTGAATTCATAACGAGACGCATGCCACTTAATGAATTTGGCATGTCTTCTCAGTAATGTGTGCTTCCATGTGCCTTACCAGAAATGTTATGCCAGTCAGTGACTGGTATAACACTTCTAGAGTAAAAAAAAAGGTCACCAGTTTTGAAGAATTTGATGAGTGGGTGTAGCCACACCCTGTCCCTCCTCCAGCATGGCCTATTTTGGTGGAGCTGCCGGAAACTGGAGTGTAAATGCCAAAAATTGGTAAATGTGAGCACTGTGAGTCCATAATATAGACTAGCAGAGACTGGGGGATTTATTAGGTGGTGCCCTCTTTCTTAGAAAAGAAATACGAGAATCTCAAAAAGTAAAAAAAGGTCCTTTATCTGTGGGAGTCTAGCGGAATTGAAGATGGGACAGGCTGCTATGTACCATATGTGCAATGTCTGTGTTTATATACATGTGTACATATGTGCTTGTATATACAACCCCTGGCAAAAATTATGTAATCACCGGCCTTGGAGGATGTTCATTCAGTTGTTCAATTTTGTAGAAAAAAAGCAGATCACAGACATGGCACAAAGCTAAAGTCATTTCAAATGGCAACTTTCTGGATTTAAGAAAAGAAATCAGGAACAAAAATGTGGTAGTCAGTAATGGTTATTTTTTTTAACCAAGCATAGGGTAAAAATTATGGAGTCACTCAATTATGAATCACCCTGTAAATTTTCATTCCCAAAACTAACACCTGCATCAAATTAGATCTGATCATTAGTACAAACAACATGGGAAGGTTGTTAAAGGCAAACATACTGTTAGACCAAGGAAGACATCAAAGGGTCAAGACCGGAAACTTAAAGCAGTATGTCTCCAAAACAGGAAATGCACAACAAAACCAATGAGCAACAAATGGGTGGAAACTGGAGTAAACGTCTGTGACCGAACTGTAAGAAACCACCTAAAGGAAATGGGATTTACATACAGAAAAGCTAAACGAAAGCCATCATTAACACCTAAACAGAAAAAAACAAGGTTACAATGTGCTAAGGAAAAGCAATCGTGGACTGTGGATGACTGGATGAAAGTCATATTCAGTGATGAATCACAAATCTGCATTGGGCAAGTTGATGATGCTGGAACTTTTGTTTGGTGCCGTTCCAATGAGATTTATAAAGATGACTGCCTGAAGAGAACATGCAAATTTCCACAGTCATTGATGATATTGGGCTGCATGTCAGGTAAAGGCACTGAGGAGATGGATGTCATTACATCTTCAATAAATGCACAAGTTTATGTTGATATTTTGGACACTTTTCTTATTCCATCAATTAAAAGGATGTTTGGGGATGATGAAATTATTTTTCAAGATGATAATGCATCCTGCCATAGAGCAAAAACTGTGAAAGTAGTCCAGATCTCAATCAAATTGAAAATCTTTGGTGGAAGTTGAAGAAAATGGTCCATGACAAGGCTTCAACCTGCAAAGCTGATCTGGCAACAGCAATCAGAGAAAGTTGGAGCCAGATTGCTGAAGAGTCCTGTTTGACACTCATTAAGGCTACGTTCACATTTGCGGCCAGCGCCGCAGCGTCGGGCGCCGCAGCGGCGCCGCATGCGTCATGCGCCCCTATATTTAACATGGGGGCGCATGGACATGCGGCGCACTTGCGTTTTGCGCCGCATGCGTCGCTGCGGCGCCCGCGTCGGGGCGCAGAGGACGCAGCAAGTTGCATTTTTGCTGCGTCCAAATTCAATGAAAAAAACAACGCATGCGGCGCAAAACGCAGCGTTGTGCATGCGTTTTGCTGCGTTTTTGTTTGCGTTGTGCGCTGCGGCGCCGACGCTGCGGCGCACAACGCAAATGTGAACGTAGCCTAAGTCCATGCCTCAGAGACTGCAAGCTGTTATAAAATCCAGAGGTGGTGTAACAAAATACTAGTGATGTTTTGGAGTGTTTTTTTGTTTGTTTTTCATGATTCCATATTTGTTTCCCCTCATAATTGAGTGATTCCATACATTTTTCCCCTATGCTTGGTTAAAAAAAGTAACCATTACTGACTACCACATTTTTGTTCTTGATTTCTTTTAGTGTTTCTTAAAGCCAGAAAGTTGCCATTTGAAATGACTTTAGTTTTGTGCCATGTCTGTGATCTGCTTTTTTTCTACAAAATTAAACAACCGAATGAACATCCTCCAAGGCCGGTGATTCCATAATTTTTGCCAGGGGTTGTACATGTTTGCGTGTGTATATATCGTACATGTGTACATATGTGCAGTGTGTTTGTAGATCCGTGTGTGTGCAGTGTGTGTATGTGTGTATATATACATTTGTATGTGCATTGTGAGTGCATGATGACAGGATTATATTTGAATAAATGATGATTTTTTTTATCAAGAATAAATGTGGATTGCTTGTTCAAAAAAAAAAAAAAATACATGCCCTGAAAATAAGGTCTAACCCATCTTTCAGAAAAAATAATATAAGACCCTATCTTATTTTTGAGAAAATATCTATTCTATCGATATCTATCCATCTAGAGTATCTATGATACACATATATTAGGTTGAATTGTTCTTTCTTTCTGTTGGGCTACATTCACAATGCATTTATGCACTATGCCGGGAGTTACGCCTGAGTCCCTGAAAAATGTGATTTTGATGGATCCCTTGATGGGGTCATGTGATACGAAAGAAGTTAAAATAATCAGATTTTTTTCTGAAAGTGTCTATCTTTTCAGATGGGCAACAAAAGTAGTTGACTATGGACACTTACAGAAAAAAGCAGAAACTGAGTTCATTTGAACTCCTGTTATATAGTCTATGCCTCTGTCGGGGGTTTCATCTGAATCAAATTTCACAGGGACTGAGACGTAAGCCCTGGATGTAGTGCAGAAAAACATTGTGAACAGAACCCGACAGAGGTCCAAATACTCTGCTTTCCTTTATACAGCCATAGATTTAAATAATAAAATTTAGGCTGCTTTCAGGTGACACCAGGAGGTACAAGATGCTGAAGAATGTGACCATTCCATTGGGAAAAAAATCCTTAGTATTTGTTTCTACCCATCAGTTTAACTGGCAACAAGTGGAAATTCCGTCTCGATTTTAATACTTAAGTCATAAGACAGACTGGTTGCTAGGGACATGCAGCATGACAAAGGCACCAAAAAGATTGTCTTCGTGAGGCAGTGTTTTCCAGCAGAAAAATAAAAATATTTTGATCAAGAACCCCTTGACTTAGGACTCAGGACACTCTAAGCTACTAGTTTGCACAGTGTCACTCTGTATAGCATAAAGTTGACTGAATACCAGAATCACAATATTTATTGGGGTCACAAAACGTTCCATTAAACGTACATGGATTATCGCAGCCACACCGAGAAGTGTGAATGCACAAGCTGATACTGTAATTTAGTTTAATCTTTTGCCATTGCTCAACATTGAAGAGCTTTCATTGCGAGTGCTATGTGAAATATAATGTGTGCTGTACTGTATACGGTGATGGAGTGGAGTGCCGGCATTTCTCCTTTGTATACGTCAAACTGAAAGGTAAATTGTGAAACTGCATTTGGCAAAGTTGTATCTGCAGAGTTTGGCTGAAGAAAGTGTTTCCATTCATTATTTCTCCATGGTTAGTAAAGAGTCCAGACAGGTGCCTGCGTACATCGCCAGGATGGGGAAGTATGACAGCCCTCCTCCTCCTCCAATGTAAGCTTGCTATGTCATGTATCGTGTCAGCTGGATTCCTAATCTCCGAGATACTTTTTAGTCAAGAATGTCTCAGTTTATGTTTTTAGATCTTGAATTGAGCAGGTTTAGATAAATATTTGATTGCCCAATGCTGATGCTTGAAGCCCTACCCTATACTTACATACATTTACTATAAATGTATACTAAAGCTTCTTTTAGATGCCCCTTTAAAAGATGTTTTTAGCTCTCTGAAATATTCCAATCCAATGTTAAGTATGGACTAATATTTGGTCAAACATATCCTAGACATTTATGGGCCTGTCGTAGAGAGAGTAGTAACTGAAAGCATACACTTTATTAAAAGATCCTATGATGAAAACTACGGTGGTCACATAACATGTCCCCTGCTGGGCAGGATCTCACACCACCAATTAAAACTGCGTTGATCTCATCCTGAAATGAGCTGGGCAAAAATAGGTCACCATATTGTCATCATGCCTTTTTAGTGGAGGAAGAGTCCTCGAATGACTGGAGTCAGTAGGTTATATTACACCATGTGTTTTATTAGTGGTGTATTATAGGTCAGCACCAGAATGTCATACATTCTCCATTTATTTGGGTCAGGTAATAAAATGCAGTGTCGTTCTGGTTCCCTCAGTACTTTATTTTCTGCTTTTATCACATTATGACTGCAGGTAATGGCTGTCTTCTCTCTGAATGTACGCTTTACAGGGTGAATACCGTACACGTCTCTAATTTTGGCAGACAAAATCCAACAGTCATAGACCGTTTTGACAGCTGTTTTATTATTATGTCTAGAACTGGTGGCGTGTTGCTACCAGCTATAACAAACACAACCAAAACGGAAACAGTTCAGGGGCAAAGATGCCAACAGCTGCTCTGGGCATAAAATAGACCTCAATGTACTTTTACACAGAAGAAGAGGATGAGAACTAGGAAATGACCAAAACGCAAGAATCACAGGCAGCATGAACCAGACACAAGCTGCGTGATTGTTTCTTGGTATGCTTTACACTGACACACTCTACCATTTCAGAGTAAACATAGTTGAAAAGTTGATGGGGGACTAAGTGTCTCTGACTAGTCCCATATTGTTCCCAAGCCAGCTTCTCCCCACCCTGCTCCAGTTGACTAACAGATCTCTCCCTATGTTTGCGCTGATTCATGCTGCTTGTGGTTCAGGCAGAATGAATAACATGATAGGTTCCCTTTAATATAGCAATTAATGTAGGTCAATAGGAAAGTTTTTCGTGCAATGAGTCACATCTGGCTGTATCTCAGATTGGCATTTCAACAATAATAAAAGTGAACTCTTCACTGGTGGGCCACCTGACCACTAGACTCTACACAAAAAGACCACTGAAGTGAATACAGATTTATGGGTGTCAGTCTACGCACACTTTAGGTTGCATTCACATGGCACACTTCCTTGTTTTTGACAAGAAAAATGACGTTTCATGTATGGCTATTTTTCCTGGCAAAATTGGGTGCACCTTATGGTCTATTATCGATGGAGTTCCTTTGAGTAAGGCCAGCGTCTTGTATGTGATGAATCAGGCATTTCATTGTAGTTTTATTTTACATAGAAACTATGATACAGATGTGAACATAGTGATAAACTGTACTTGTCTCCCGACTCTGGACTCCTTTCCAGGGATGTCATTCGATATTTCTACATTTTTATATCTTGTCAAGCTGCTATAAAGAAACAGGAACACATCTCGCAATTCTAAGAATCCATGTTAGGTCAAAGATCAAAAAAGGCCTTTGCCAAAAAAGGCACTGAAAGCAGTGTACAAATGCCGGCTATGCCTACAGTATAGGTTGTATGGATGTTGGTTCCATGTCACATAACATCTTATACTCTCTAGCTGGCTAATACAAGGGTACCAGGTGAATAACTAGTGAGTCCTACACTGTAAATATACAGGGTGCGTCTTGCACCCATGTGACACAGGCCTACAAAACCCTTGAGTTTGTTGCAAAAGACTAGGCAGCATCCTACACTACAGAAGTATACTGAACACTACATTCCCATTGGCAACTAAGGCTACCACTTACCATAGGATACATGCTGCCTTATAAAAAAAAAAAAGTATATAATAACTGCTCAGATTAAATATGCCATGTGGTTGTGAATATTATTCTTAGATCAGCATGTATCTTAAGTCTAGTGGTCCTTTAGCCTGAGAAAAGGACCCCGTGCACGTACTTACAGGTTTAAGCTCAGTAGGCAGTCCCTTATACAAAAAGCCAGAACTACAATATGAAGGCACATTAATGGGAAAAGTCTTGTTAATTCATCATTTCAGAGTCAGTAGTGTGGATGTTTTCTGCTATAAATGACTGATAAAGCATTTCCAGTGGATAAATATGGGTCAATGAGAGTCACCATATTAAGAGTACAAGTGCATAAGCCCCCAGAATTAAGCCCTGCTATGACATATGGAAGCTAAGATTAGATCTGTAGAAGCCCCTTCTAAATTGCAAAAGCCCCAGCCATTTTAATACTCACGTTGACATTGCCCCCACGACTGTCGTGCCCATCCCCAGCAGCAATCAATCCTGTTACCATACCGGCAGAGTCCTGTAGAAGAGGCAACCTGTGTTGGCCACCTGTGGAAAGACAGATGTCATCTTTATTTTGGATTCATTGCAACCAAAACCTTAGTTAATTGGAACTTGTCATATTGAAACTTGATCTGCAGGCAGAATATTGCAGAGCTAATCAGATTGATGTACATTTTTGATTAAAAAGTTCCAGCAAAACTTGTATTTTATTCTTCAAAAATCCATGATGTTTGTATGTATATGAGTCCATTGGGCAGTGCTAATAGTGACTGACAGTCTTCCCTGTGTGAATGTGCAAAGAGAGGATCGTTCACTGGACTCACATGTATACAAACGCCAGGGATTTCAATAAATAAAATACAAGTTATAATGAATCATTTCCTGCAAATGTATATAGAATTCTGCTCAGTGTGTCCTTCTCTATATCATGCTTTCTACAGAACGGCCTGCATGTACAACTTGTACAACAGTGTAAGTTTGGTGTGTTCTCTAAATAACGCAACATATAGCTATTAACCCCTTCACCCCCAAGCCTGTTTTCACCATCATGACCAGGCCAAATTTTACACTGATTCTGAGAATGTTTTCTCGTGACATTGTATATCATGATAGTGATAACATTTGTTTGATATGTCTTGTGTTTCTTTGTGGAAAAAAACATACATTTTCCAAAAATTTTAAAAATTATGACATTTTGGCCCTTAAACCAGAGAGTGGTGTCACACAACTTAGTTAATAAATTATATTTCTAACATGTTGACTTTAGATCAGCACAATTTTTGAAACATAAGCTTTTTTTGTTACAAAGTTATAAGGGTTAAAAGTTGACCAGCGATTTCTCATTTTTACAACAAAATTTACAAAGCCATTTTTTTATGGACCATACTACATTTGAAGTTACTATATGGCAGAAAACACCCAAAAGGGACAACATTCTAAAAACGGTACCCCTCAAGGTGTTCAAAATCACATTCAAGAAGTTTATAAACCCTTCAGGTGCTTCACAGGAAGTAATGGAATGTGGAAGGAAAAAATTAACATTTAACTTTTTTTTTACAAAAATGTAACTTTAGACCCAATTTTTTTTCACAAGGGAACAGGAGAAAATAGACCCCAGAAATTGCTATGCAATTTCTCATGAGCACGTCCATACCCCATTATGTAGGGGAAAATCACTGTTTGGGCGCACGGCAGGGCTCGGAAGGTAAGGGACGCGATTTGACTTTTTGAATGTAAAATTTGCTGGAATAATTAGCGGATGCCATGTCGCATTTGGAGAGCTCCTGATGTGATTAAACAGTGTAAACCTCCCACTAGTGATCCCATTTTGGAAACTAGACCCCTCAGGGAACTTATCTAGATGTGTGTTGAGCACCTGAACCCCCAGGTGCTTCACAGAAGTTTATAACGTTGAGCTGTGAAAATAAAGAAATCACATTTTTCCACAAAAAAAATGTTTAGCCCCAATTTTGCATTTTCATATTTTCACAAGGGTAACAGGAGAAAATTTACCCCAAAATTTGTTGTGCAATTTCTCCTGAGTAGGCAGACACCCCATATGTGGGGGTAAACTACTGTTTGGGCACAGAATAGGGCTCAGAAAGGAAGGAGTGACGTTTTGGAATGCAGACTTTGATTAAATGGTCTGCGGGTGTCATCTCACATTTGGAGAGCCCCTGATGTGCGTAAACAGTGGAAAAAAAAACTAAACAAATGTGACCCCGTTTTGAAAACTAGACAACTCAAAGAATTTATCTAGATGTGTAGTGAGCACCTTGAACCCACAGATGCTTCACAGAATATTACAATGTTGATCTGTAAAAATGAAAAAATATATTTTTTTTTTACCACCAAAAATGTTATTTTAGCCCCCAAATTGTTTAATTTTAACATGAAGGAGAGGATAAAATGGATCCCAATATTTATTGTGCAATTTCTCCTGAGTACGCCGATACCCCATATGTGGTCGAAAACAACTTTTCAGACACAGTGCAAAGCTCAGAAGGGAAGAAGCGCCATATTGGAGTTCACATTTTGCTGGACTGGTTTGAGGGTGCCATGTTACATTGGCAGAGCCCCTGAGGTGCCAGAATAGCAGAACCCCTATAAGATACCCCATTTTACAAAGTAAACCTCTCAATGAATTAATTTAGGGGTGCAGTGATCATATTGCCACCACAGGTGGGTCACAAAATTTTATACCATTGGGCAGTGAAGAAAAAAATAATTACATTTTTACCACCAGAACTGAGTGCCAGATGTTAGCTGTCAGAATCAGCCGACACCCGACGGCGATCACCGATGCACAGCCTCCTGTGCGTGGGAGATTGCCATGACGTATATATACTGCAGCGGTCGGGAAGTACTTCCTGAGAATGATATATACTGCAAATGTTGGGAAGGGGTTAATGTTTAAACTGCTTTCAACAAAAGTGAGTACACCCCTAACTGAAAGTGGTCAAATTGTGCCCTCCCCGATGTCATGTGACTACTTAGTGTTACAAGTCTCAGTAGTGAATGGGGAACAGGTGTGTTCAATTTTGTATTGTTACTCTCACACTCTCTCATACTGGTCACTGGAAGCTCAACGTGGCACATCATGGCAAAGAACTCTCTGATGATCTGGAAAAAAGAACTGTTGCTCCACATAATGATGGCCTAGACTATAAGAAGATTGCCAACACCCTGACACTGAGCTGCAGCATGTTAGTCAAGACCATACAACAGTTTAACAAGACAGGTTCCACTCAGAACTGGCCTTGGCATGGTTGAACAAAGAAGCTGAGTGTAAGTACTCAGTGTCCTATCCAGAGGTTGTCTTTTAAAAATACCAGCATTGGTGCAGAGGTTAAAGGGGTGGAGGGTCAGCTTGTCAGTGCTCAGAACATACACCGCACACTGCACCAATTTGGTCTGCATGGCTGTCATCCCAGAAGGAAGCCATGTCCTGTAGTCTGATGAGAACCAGGATAAACTTATTTGGTTCAGATGGTGTCAAGCGTGTGTGGCGTCAACCAGGTGAGGAGTACAAAGACAAGTGTGTCTTGCCTGCAGTCAAGCATGGTGGTAGGAGTATCATGGTTTGGGGCTGCATGAGTGCTGCCGGCTGTGGGGAGCTACAGTTCATTGAGGAAACCATGAATGCCAACAGGTACTGAGAGATACTGAAGCAGAGAATAATCCCCTCCCTTTGGACACTGTGCCATAGGGCCATATTCCAACATGATAACGACACCAAACACACTTCCAAGACGACCACTGCCTTGCTAAAGAAACTGAGGGTAAGGGTGCTGGACTGGCCAAGCATGTCTCCAGATCTAAACTCTATTGAGCATTTTTGAGGCATTCTCAAAGGGAAGGTTGAGGTTCATAAGGTCTCTAACATCATCCAGCTCTGTGATGTCATCATAGAGAAGTGGAAGAGGATTCCGGAGGCAACCTGTGAAGCTCTGGTGAACTCCATACCCAAGAGAGTTAAGGCAGTGCTTGAAAATAATGGTGGCCCCACAAAATGGAGACACTTTGGGCACAATTTGGCCATTTTCACTTAGGGGTGTACTCACTTTCCTTGCCATCGCTTTAGACATTAATGGCTGTGTGTTGAGTTATTTAGAGGCCACATCAAATTTACACTGATATACACTGATTACTGTACATTGTATCAAAGTGTCCTATCTTCAGTTTTGTTCCATGGGAAAATATGTGATAAAATATTTACAAAAATGTGAAGGTGTACTCATTTTTGTGATATACTTTACAATGTGACAGGCTCCCTTTAACATTACCTGATCTTACATATACTGTACACACAATGACAGATACATATACCTCACCTATATCTATCTGTAGCCAACAGTAAAGTGAACTTCACTAATGGAAACAATGTAACACAAAGCAGAGCATTAGTGTCAGATACAATGAAACCATCTCCCATCCACACCTGATTTTCTGTGAAGGATTTTCAGTTTCCCTATTTTTTCGTGTATGGTATATTGGCTCTTCTCTGAGAAGAGTACATTTTTCCCACAGCCCAGGGGCCTTATATAATAATATGTGTTATCGGAAGGTTGTTGCTTTATTGCAGAAAGGATTTTTGGAACACCAACAAAGTGAGAAGAGTCACATTTCTCTAGAAATCCACTAAGAAGTTTGAGGCCAGACATTAAGCTCTTGGCAATGTGGAACTAGACTTTTTTTTCTGCAAAATGCAATAATCCAGTTGACTGGAATGCTTTTAACCCTTCGTCAGAGACAACAAGGCACTCACAATGTAGCACTAAAATAAAGAAATGGTTACATGTAGGCACGTGTTATACAATGCAGCACACTCCATCTAAATAAACATGTCTGGAAAGTGCTAATTAACCAATAGCAAGGTGGTTAACCTCTGGCTATGAGACTGGCACATAAAGCACACAGCTAACTTCACCAATGGAATTGTAATGCATAATTACTAGTTTCTTCTGCGCAGCCTGGGGATGCAAACATGTACTGAGAAGATCACTGTATGAGAAGGATCGAGAGGAGGGAAAACTGGACGACACGTTCATAGTGAGACAAGAAAAACAGTCAAACAATTGTATTATCCTGTTACACCTGATCACAATATTATGTAGAGCGAAGAATATACCCCGGTGATTCTGCAGTCTACTGTACTGCTTAACAGTAATCAATTTTCTTGGACAAATGCTATCCATGGTCTTCACGGACCACACTTGTAGCTATGATATTTTATGGGGTTGTGCACATCTGATGTTTTCCTCAGATCAAATGGTTGCAGAAACAAATCGGAGACATGTCCAATTTTGATGTGTGTGTCGGATGAAAATCGACAATGCAAGTCTATGGGCCCATGAAAAAAATTGAACCACGCTCGAATGACATCCTCTTTTTCACAATTTTCACTAACTGACAGAATGGAGGAGCTGTAAGATCTTTTTTTGTTCTCCTCACATGTGAGAAAAATTTATGCCATTCAGATCAAAATCCGATCAGAATAATGGAACCGTTTTCTTGGTTATGCTGGAAATGGTTTTGTGACCCGACGCTAACAGAGACTGCACTAAGAGGGAAATATTTAGAATTACCAAACCTTAACCCTCTGATGTTAAATCTGAACCCATTAGATGTTAAAGGAGTACAGTGTAGACTGGAGATGGTTGAGATGCATAAATACAAGAATGTTGAGACCAAATTCAGACAGCCATGTAACATGGTCCAAATACAGACCGTGATGGACTGGATCTCGGCTGGCTGTTGGTCTCATGAACCAAATATGTCTATGAGGCTGCTGACATCGGGTCATGAGACCTACCGCTGGTCTATATGTCATAGTCCATTCTATAGCTGTGTTTCAAGGATGTCTAAATATGGCTTAATGCAGTGGCATTGAAAAGTTTGGACACCCCTGGTCAAAATTACTGTTATTGTGAACAGTTAAGCAAGTCTAAGATGAACTGATCTCTAAAAGGCCTAAAGTTAAAGATGACACATTTCCTTTGCATTTTATTTTAAAAAAAATGTATAAATTTCTAACTTTTACATTTTAAAAATTACAAAAAGGAAAATGCTAAAGTTCCAGCACCCTGCATGGTTAGTACCTAGCAGAACCCCCTTTTGAAAGTATCACAGCTTGTAAATGCTTTTTGTAGCCAGACAATAGTCTTTCAATTCTTGTTTGAGGGATTTTCATCCATTCTTCCTTGGAAAATTCTTCCAGTTCTGTACACACTGTTATTTTAAAGTCTAGCTACAGATTTTCAATGATGTTCAGATCAGTGGACTGTGAGGACCATTGTAAAACCTTCAGCTTGCGCCTTTTGATGTAGTCTATTGTGCATTTTGACGTGTGTCAAAGAAGATGTAATATGTAGATGTTTTAGCAAACCAGATTGTATCTGTAGACAATAACAGAGCTTCTCTCTTTTTTCCTTCCAAAACAAAGTACCTATTACCAAGAAACAGCTGGTGTAACTTAATTAAATGTGGAAGAATATTTACATAAAGCCCTGGAGGAAGTATTATTCAACATTCAGCAGGACATATATAAATACCAATGATAATTATGAGTATGGACATATTAGTGCATGGTTGACACATGCAAGGCTCAATTGTTAGAATGGCTTTCCATACAATATATTCATGTTGTAATGGTGCAGTGTAAGTGGAAGTCTGACAACCCTTTAAAGGGCATCCATGGATTGTCTTTGCACTAGCTATTCCGTCTTGCAGGTGCCAAGGGGACCCTGGCCTTATTACTAAAAGGGAACATGTCACCCCCAAAATCGAAGGTGAGCTAAACCCACCGGCATCAGGGGCTTATCTACAGCATTCTGGAATGCTGTAGATAAGCCCCCGATGTATCCTGAAAGATGAGAAAAAGAGGTTAGATTATACTCACCCAGGGGCGTTCCCGCTGCGCTCCGGTCCAATGGGTGTTGCGGTCCGATCCAGCGCCTCCCATCTTCTTATGATGACGTCCTCTTCTTGTCTTCATGCTGCGGCTCTGGCGCAGGTGTACTTTGTCTGCCCTGTTGAGGGCAGAGCAAAGTACTGCAGTGCGCAGGTGCCGGGCATCTCTGACCTTTCCTGGTGCCTGCGCACTGCAGTACTTTGCTCCGCCCTCAACAGGGCAGACAAAGCGCTGGAGCCGCAGCGTGAAGACAAGAAGAGGACGTCATCGTAAGAAGATGGGAGGCCCCAAACCGGACCGTGACGCCCATCGTATCGGACCGCCCGCCCGCCCAGGTGAGTATAATCTAACCTCTTTTTCTCATCTTTCAGGTTACATCGTGGGCTTATCTACAGCATTCCAGAATGCTGTAGATAAGCCCCTGATGCCGGTGGGCTTAGCTCACCTTCGATTTTGGGGGTGACAGGTTCCCTTTAAATTCCTTGACAGAGATCTGGACTGACACAAAGGCCACTAGATTGAGTCCATGAAGTGGCTGCTAAACAGTGGAGCCAGCTGGCAGAGCATGGTCAGAAAGTCGGGTAATTACCAATAGGTCAGGATAGGAAAAAGTCATCAAGAAGAATAGTCATGACACGAGCAAAAGTCAATAATGGGAAACTAGATGAGCAGTAGCAGAGTAACAAGAGTGAACCATCAATAAGGGTTTAAATGGTGTAAGACCCTGCATCCAGGCTCAGAACAGGAAGTTAAAAAAGCACTGCAATCAAAGATTTTATCTTCGTAATATATTGCAGTCATTATACTATATGCTACTGTGTACTTACAATTACTCATTTCCATTAGGTCTGTGACGCAATGTGATTATAAACTGACTAGCTGATTCCTTCTAAGCTGGGTCAGGAGTTCTCTAAGACAGCAAATGTAACATCAACTAATCTTCACGGTGACATCGAAGTAATATAAGAATCCACTCTATCCATAAATAGAGAGATGGTGAGGGAACATTTAGCTAATTTAAATGAATTTAAATCTCCTTATCCAACTGAATTACATCCTAGGGTATTGAAAGAGTTAGCAGAGGAAATTGCAGACCCCTAGCCACAATCTTTGAAAAATCCTGGAAAACAGAAGTCCCAGAGGGTTGGAGAAGGGCAAATGTTGTCCCTAGCTTCAAAAAAAAAGGAGACAGATCCAGGAAATTACAGACCAGTGAGCCTTACTTCTTTACCAGAAAATATATTTGAACAAATTATTACATAGCATGTATGTAATTGGATAAGAATGCCATAATTACCTAGAGCCAGCATGGGTTTGTAACAAACAAGTAATGCCAGAGTAATCTAATTTCCTTTTATGATGGAATCACTGACTGGGTGGATCAGAGAAATGCGGTAGGTATAGTATATCTCAACTTCAGCAAAGCATTTGATAAAGTATGTCATACTGTCCTTCTTGAAAAAATGATCAAGTAAGGGATTGACAAGGCTACGGTTGGTGGATTCATAACTGGCTCAGTGACCGTACTCAAAGAGTGGTAATAAATGGTTGCACATTCAATTGGAAAAGTGTTTCAAGTGGGGTACCACAAGGCTCTGTCCTGGCCCTAGTGTTGGTCAACATTTTTTATAAATTATGTCGATAAGGGAACTGAAGGTAAACTAATCAAATTTGCAGATGATGCAAAGCTAGGAGGGATAGCTAACACTAGAGAAGAAAGAAGGATTCAGAAGGATCTAGATAAGGTTGAGCAAAGGGCAGCAACTAATATAATGGTATTTAACAGGAGAAATGCTAGATTCAACACCTGGGCAAGAAAACAGAAAATTACATTTATTGAATGGGAGGAATAGAACTAAGCAACAGCATGTGTGAAAAAGACTTGGGTATACTAATAAATCACAAACTGCACATGAGTCAATAGTGTGATGCAGCAGCAAAAAAGGCAAACACAGTTCTAGGATGTATCAAGAGAGGCATAGAGTCTAGATCACATGAAGTAATTCTACATTCCTGCTTGGTCAGGCCTCATCTAGAATACTGTGTCCACTTCTGGGCACCATATTTTAAAAAAGACATTGAAAAACTAGAGCAAGTTCAGAGAAGAGCTACCAGGATGGTGAGTGGACTGCACAGTATGTCCTACAAGGAACGGTTAAAGGGTCTGGGAATGTTTAGCTGGCAAAAAAGAATGCTAAGGGGAGACTTGATAGCTGTCTACCTATCTGAAGGGATGTCACAGCATAGAGGGATCATCCTTATTCTCATTTGCCCATGGAAACTCAAGTAGCAATGCAATGAAACTGAAAGGGAAAAGATACAGATTAAATATTAGAAAAAACTTTTTGACAGTGAGGGTGCACAATGAGTGGAAAGGCTGCCACAAGAGATGGTTACTTCTTCAATAGAAGTCTTCAAACAGAGTCTGGACAGACATCTGTCTGAGATGATTTAGTGAATCCTGCATTGAGCAGGGGGTTGGACACGATGACCCTTGAGGTCCCTTTCAACTCTAACATTCTATGATTCTATGAGTTGACCAGGGAAATGATTTCTGCAGGCACAAGACACTTTCTGTTTCTACATAGAGCAGAAAAAAAACAAAAGAATTTACTTGGTAGAACAGCAAAATGAGCAACTGTAAGTACACAGTGCTATACAATATGATGACTTCAATATATTAAGAGGATAAATACTGTACTTTGACAGGAGTGCAACAATGTCAGGAATTAACCCACAAACTAGTTTGTTGACAATGCCACAAGCTCCAAAATACTAACTGAACTACTAACTGAAATGCCCCGCATTTTTCAGCAATGAAAGTCCGATGCCACACAACAAAAGCAGAGGCATGGATGTTACACAAGCCATCCAAATCAGTTTTCTTGTACCTCAATTGATGACAACTGCTGTCAAAACAGTATCTATTGTCATCAGGCTTTTTTTTACCAGTTTCTACTCTGCAACATTTATGAGTTGAACATGCAGTGTTTTTTGATATGGCTCCTTCAAGGGTCCAATACTAAAAGTGACGAACTGGATGAATGTGAAAGATGCCCTAGAAAACTATGGGATCAGTTCTTGCATCAGTTTCTGACCTGTAAACATAGATGTGTCACAACAATCAATTAGCTTCATAGGAGCTGCTGCGAATAAATGGGTAAGTCCTAAAGTTCAACAATTAAGGCAAATAGAGGTAAAGAGGAGTTCCCAGCACTGACAACACCATAATTAATATCCTGGAAATGGAGGGTGCTAGTCACTCACCACTGTTTCACACTTCAAGGAAGATTAAATTCCATATAACCTAATCAGTATTTGGCAATTGTCACATCTGATATCCTCCACATTTATCACATAAAGGTACCTTCACATTAAGCGACGCTGCAGCGATAGCGACAACGATGCCGATCGCTGCAGCGTCGCTGTGTGGTCGCTGGAGAGCTGTCACACAGACAGCTCTCCAGCGACCAACGATGCCGAAGTCCCCGGGTAACCAGGGTAAACATCGGGTTACTAAGCGCAGGGCCGCGCTTAGTAACCCGATGTTTACCCTGGTTACCAGCGTAAAATGTAAAAAAACCAAACAGTACATACTCACCTTCGCGTCCCCCGGCGTCCGCTTCCTGCACTGACTGAGTGCCGGCCCTAACAGCAGAGCGGTGACGTCACCGCTGTGCTGTACTTTCACTTTCACTTTCTGACGCTCAGTCAGTGTGGGAAGTGGACGCCGGGGGACGCGAAGGTGAGTATGTACTGTTTGTTTTTTTTACATTTTACACTGGTAACCAGGGTAAACATCGGGTTACTAAGCGCGGCCCTGCGCTTAGTAACCCGATGTTTACCCTGGTTACCAGTGTAAAACATCGCTGGTATCGTTGCTTTTGGTGTCAAACACGACGATACACGCCGGTCTGACGACCAAATAAAGTTCTGAACTTTGTTCAACGACCAGCGATATCACAGCAGGATCCTGATTGCTGCTGCGTGTCAAACTAAACGATATCGCTAGCCAGGACGCTGCAACGTCACGGATCGCTAGCGATATCGTTTAGTGTGAAGGTACCTTAAGTGTAACAACATCAGATGGTTCAAAGCAGCCAGTGTTGCCTTTGTCCTGCAGCTTTACATAATGCCACCTGCTTATTCAAACGTATTATAAACAATTGATTCAGACAACAATCTTATACTGATGCTGATCACTTCAACAAAGCCCTGGGTTTCGCCATCACTACAGGCTTCCTCCAGGGTATGATCAGCATTCAGACATTTTTCAGTTTAAGTACCTACAAGTATACAGTTCTTTTGTTATTTTGCAATTACCAATCACATATTGACCTTTTATGGTCCAAATGATCAACTGTGCATATCAATATCAAATAATGTAAAACTGCACAATGTGGACACATGCTAAAAGCATGCTTTTCATGAAAAATTATATAATATTTAAATGCACACTTAGCATACTAAAATAGGCAGACTCCTACTGTAAAACATGGCTAAGATCACATAAAGAATAAACCCAGATACAATAAGCAACAATAGTGTTATTCAAAAAAGCAATGATTAGTAGCAACCAATGTATAAATGATAAAAAAAAGGCAGAATAATAAAAGAAAGATAGAAATGGTGATGAGTGACTTGCATCATCTGGTGTGTGACAGACATGCTGAAGAAGAAAATAAGCCAGATGGCCAGATAGTGGTAACGAAGCCTAAATGCATTATTTCACATTCACGATAAAGCAGCAGCCGCACAATTACACGTAAGTACTTCATTAGTTTACTCTATTTCTGAGCCACTGCTCCCTTTTAACTGCAGCATGCTCTTTCCATAGTATTTTTGGTAACCAGCTCATGTTCCTGCAGAATAGCCAGTTATAGTCACTTGTCACTCTCCTTTAAATGAAGTCTGGGAATAAAAAAACAAATGGAAACCACTCTAATTAATCTACATATGTATGAAACAAAGGGTTGTCCATGGTTTATGTACATAAATAAGAATAAACTGTGGCACAATGAAATATCTGCAACTTCCTAATATATTTTGTGTATACATTTCTCAAGATCTCGGTTTGCTGTCAGTAAATGGAAACAGCCTTGCTTACACTAACAGCCTGGATATAGTACAGATAACACTATTCACATCTAAGCAATGAAAACTATTTCTCTGGACTTTAACCCCATAGTGACAGAGCCAATTTGGTACCCAATGACCGGGCAATTTTTACAATTCTGACCACTGTCACTTTATGAGGTTATAACTCTGGAACGCTTCAACGTATCCCACTGATTCTTGTAACTTGTAAAATAGTTAATAAATAACATTTCCCACATGTCTACTGTACATCAGCACAATTTTGGAAACATAATTTTTTTTTGTTAGTACGTTATAAGGGTTAAAAGTTGACCAGCAATTTCTCATTTTTCCAACAAAATTTACAAAACCATTTTTTTAGGGACCATCTCACATTTGAAAAGAGTTTGGTGGTTCAATATAACAGAAAATACTCAAAAGTGATACAATTCTAAAAACTGCACCCCTCAAGGTGCGCAAAACCACAAGTTTATTAACCCTTCAGGTGCTTCACGAGAACTAAAGCAACGTGGAAGGAAAAAAATTAACATTTTACTTTTTTCACAAAAAATTTACTTTGGAACCAATTTTTTTTTATTTTCACAAGGGTATCAGAGAAAATGGACCACAAAATCTGTTGTGCAATTTCTCCTGAGTACGCTAATACCCCATATGTGAGGGAAAGCCACTGTTTGGGTGCATGGCAGGGGTAAGAAGGGAGGGAGCACCATTTGACATTTTGAATGCAAAATTGGTTGGAATCAATGGTGGCGCCATGTTGCGTTTGGAGACCCCCTGATGTACCTAAACATTGGAACCTCCCAATTCTAACTCCAACCCTAACCCCAACATGTCCCTAACCATAACCCCAATACACCCCTAACCCTAATCCCAACCCTATCCATAACCCTAACCACAAACCTAACCATAATCCCAACCATAACCACAACCCTAACACTAGCCCAACCCTAACTTTAGCCCAACCCTAACCCTAGCCCCACCCTAACCATAACTTTAGCCCAACTCTAACCCTAATGGAAAAATGTAAACAAATATTGTTTTTATTTTATTATTTTTTCCCTAACTAAGGGGGTGATAAAGGGGGGTTTCACTTACTATTTTTTTTATTTTGATCACTGTGATAGGGTTAATCACAATGATCAAAATGAACCAATAGGAAAACTTTCCTATTGTTGCAGGGTGCTTTGTGCGGGTCTATGATCTTGTCGCTGACATCCTTATAAAACTCTTTGGTCTTGCCCATGTTGTAGAGGTTAGAGTATGACTTACTAATTGATTATGTGGACAGGAGTCTTTTATAAAGGTGACTATGTAAGACAGCGGTCTTTAATGCAGGAAATGAGATAATTAGGATCGTCTAACTAGTCTGTAGAAGACAGAACTCTTAATAGTTGGTAGGGGATAAAATACTTATTTCTCACTGCAAAATGCAAATAAATGTATATAATTTATACAATGTGATTGTCTGGATTTATTTTTGATATTCTATCTCTCAATGTTAAAATTGACCTACCCTTAAAATTATAGACTGTTCTTGTTTTTGTCAGTGGGCAAACTTACAAAATAAGCAAGGGATCAAATACTTATTTCCCCCCTGTATATGGTTCTCCATCTGCACTACCAGTTTAATATATTAGGGCTATTTCTCATGGCTTATCAGAAAATGGCCATCACTGGCATATCAACTCAACCATTTGGAATGGAGAAACCAGGGGCCAAAAAATACTGTAATAATTGTTGAAGGGTAAATAAAAATATATTTTTAATTATTAGGATGGTGAAGGAAGTTCAGAAAAAAAAAGATTATTCTGGGATAAACCTATCAAGCTAGCTATTGGCCAATCACTCTTCCTATATGCATTGCTTTTCAATGGGAAGAGGGAGACAACTGCTACACTCCTCTGGCAGTGGCTTGTACCTTAACCATGAAACCCAAGATGCCCATTTCTCCTTACTGCCAATGTCTATCAAGGGGGGGAAGAGCCTGGTGACCCCAAAGCATATTAAACATTATATAATACAGGTAGGTAGCTGCTTGCTGAATCATAGCATAAACTCATTGATCTACTACTACTCTATGTATTAGAGGTCCATACTGCCTTAAAACGTGGGAACGAAAATTGGATACTGAAAACTATGTATGATGCATGAGCTATGACAAGCAGCATACACATGTGTGAATGGAAAATAATGTCCTCTTAGTTGTTCAAAAGGAAAATTGTAAAAATAATCAAAAGAAAACATTCGGAGTAATTCTGCAATAAATCATCCAACTTATGAAATGCATTTCTGTAGACATCCCCAGTCAGTAACAGATTGACCCACATGGCATGTAAATCAATGTGACTCAAGTAAAAAGGCCACCTCTGACTTCTCTCAAGACTCTACAGTCATAAGAAGCCTGTATTCTTGCAAGAGAGAATCACCTGGCAGCATTTTCCTCCAAGAAAATCCAAATCCATATGAAAACCTGTAACAAGCTCAGATGTCCTCCTGAGGAACTACAATATATGGACATCAGTCCCCTGAATTCACTTATGTCATACATAAAGAAACTAACATCCAGGAGCAACATGGGATATTTGCCTCTCGCTAGACAATTTTAATTAAAATCTCAAAAATATCAAGCACATTTTACAAAACGAGAGAGCCAACAATTCTAGGGCTGCCACTCAAGAGGCGTGAAGAAAAATGTATCCCAGCAGGACCTGCATTCCTGGCTTCCGCCATCTCTAGTAGTCTCTGTTATACCTGTCTCAACACGACTGCGGATCTTATCTTACTACAGTCACTTACATCTCAATGACTCTTGGCTTCACACACATTTGTTATATGTACAATATCCCATACTATCTCCAAGGAAGCTCAGATGACAAGTATGTGCAGGTTCATGACCTCCAAAGGTTTTCTTTACATTTTCAAGTCTTTTTGGGAAAAAAATGAAACAGGAAGTCTCCAGGTTATCCCGAAATGATATCATCACCTACTACAATATCAAGGTTCAGTCAACCAACAATGTACTGCAAAAATACTTTAGCTGTTTAGGTAAAATCTACTTGCATTAAAGGGTTTTCAGGATTAGAGGTATCCTATAATTCGCTGATCACTAGGGGTCTGACCATAGTTCGCCCAATCATCCCATCAAGGCTGTGCAGAGTAGTTGGACCCCTAGCAATCAGTAAGTAATTCCCTATCCTAGGATAAGATATAACTTGAAACCCCTTTAAAGCAAGGCATTTATTATTATAGTATATATTTATTGTAGGCTAATAACCAAACAGTCCTTTCTTCAGCACAAATGAATAACAAAACAATCATTTTTCTGAGTAAGGCAAAGTAAATCAAAACAGTCTCACTAACTTGGTATTCCAGGCACTTCTTAGGGTCTAAGCATAGACTGTCCACCATTAATGGTCTTTCTCCAGCTCCAACACAACATACTCTGCTAAGATAACCAGCTGCCTGTTATTATGCCTGTAAGACACAGACTGGAGTATGGGAGCGACCTTTCCCACCCAGGCTCTTTTGGTTGCTCCTAAATCCCAGACCCAAAATCCAGTGAAATAAAAACCCTGTCAGTAACCAAGTGCTACTGGCACAGGCTTTACATTACCAAGGTCAGCCACCTCAGTGACACATACCTGTCATTCAGGACTTTACCTCCTGATTTCCTACAACACAAACATGCACATGAATATATGAAAGGCCCTTTGTGTCTATTTGGGAAAAATGTGGTCGCTTTTGTATATATATAAAAGTTGCCAAGTATGATCGATAGATAGATAGATAGATAGATAGATAGATAGATAGATAGATAGATAGATAGATAGATAGGTAGATAGATAGATAGATTTCTGTAGGTTAATCATCCCAACTCCAGTATTTAGGAAACAACTTAAACCTAGAAATGCATTAAGAAGTGAATGGATAATCTTGTCCACACTGTTTGTCACTGCTTGTTCCGTAATGCTTTTTGATGAAAAGAATACAATCTTCATAGAATCTTTTTTTTTTTTTTTCAAAAAGAAAAAAGTCACCATGAATCTACATAGATTTACAGTACATAAGGAAAATGCTTGAAAAGAATTATATTTATGCGAATAATGTGTACATATCTTCTATCTTGACATAGACGCTAATTTCAGTATCACGGGCACACGGTAATCACAAAGGTCATGGTCGCTTAAGGTATTACATTAACAAGACTGAATTGATAAAGGAGCTGCCAAGAAAGCAATGACCTCACTCTGGGAACAGTTGGCACTGCGGGTGTAGAAGGCTACATAGAGGCTTCTGAAAATCCAAAAGTCACTGCCAACTGTATGATTGATAATACATGATCTGTAGTGATGGCTGTTTTATCTAATACAAGTCCATTGACTTAGCACATGAAAGTTATATGCATCAGTCGCTTATTGAGACGTTTGTGGATACATCATATCATATTATAAATCAACCCTTATATGTTGCCATGTAGGAAAATGGTTTGCCAATGCTCCGAATGTGATCCACCTATTTTTGCCTTCTCAATCAATACACATTATTGTGCTGTCACAGCTCATCCCCGGGATATCCTTTTTTTAATATTGGCCTAGTTAAAAAAAACTAAAGCCAATCTAAACATTCACCAGAGGGAAGCATTAAAAGAATATGTAAAAATAACTATAGCAAAGCCTAACAACAAACCATCATTTCACCTTGGCTGGAAAATGCATGGAGCACAAGCAGGTGCAGGAAGGAAGCTGGACGGGTGGACAGAATGATGGACTATAGGCTCTTTGGCTCACGATCCAGCAGGGTGTCCTGTGAATGAACCCGTTTCAGATGAATACCCATCACAGAATAAGTCATATTATTATCATGAAGTAAGGTGTCAGCACTACGTCAGTCCAGATGGCGCAGGGTTCCATATATTTGTGCCGCTCTCCATCTATAACCAGCGGCATGGTGCCTCCATGTCACTTTTTGTACTGATGACGTGTAATGGAAACTTATTTTGCCATTTGCTGACCATTTTCTCATTCCTTGGTGCTCACATGTTCCTTATGGTTCTTTTCACTGATGACCAAAATGTCTAGAATGGACTTAATAAGAGCAGTCCAGACCGAGCGCCGAGTGTCCAACTGAATGTGATACTGTTACTAAAAAGCAGAAAATCCTGCTATCTGGTAACTATCTGCTCCGGCATATTTAGCTAATTTCCGTTTTCTGGGTTTACACTTGACTGACAGCAAACAATATACTGTCCTTATTACGGATGAAGACTGTAACAATATCCTAAGCCAGGGCAAAAGGAGAAGCTTACTGCTCAGACAGTGCTCCTCACCCAGACACAAAGTGCTGGAGGCTTCCGAACAAATGTATCCTTTATATGCTCCTAACCTTTACAGGTATAACAGTGCCACCTGCGATAACCACATGTTATTATGTGTGCCACCTGCTATGATAACCCATTGTAGGACATGTATAAATGATGTCAGGGACCAGAGAGGCTGGCAGGGAACACGTCTTGGAGGTCGGTGTACTGATAGACCCATGCATACAATGTTCAGCATATTACTCACTAGTTAAGAGACAGTAGTAAGATAACCAGCTCTATATACATTACGCTTATTCACTAGCTACCAGATGCCTTAAGGACGACTTCAGGTTTGGCTGCAGCTAATCAGAGTCCCTCTATCTTCGCAGGTCGCATTGATAGAGATTAGGGAAACTAGGGGGATGTTTATTGGCGTGTACACGGCTCTGTGCACTCGCCCATACAGTAGCGCATAACCTCTGCCTGCTGAGCGCACATGTGATTTTACCAACGATCGGTGGTGATCTCAGGACTTAGACCACTACTGACCCACCGCACATTTAAAGGCTAAAATATATTAAACAGTTAAAAAAGTCACAAATTGTGGCAAATGTAATTTTTACACTAAAAATGGGACCTTTTCACCCCTCTTACCACTTTTAGGGGGACAGGGCTTAACAGCAGGGAGAATGGCCAACTGTTGTCCAACAGATTTTGCTTAACTTAGAGCAGAAAGTGATATAAATTATGCCGCATATCTATGCCTGGTCAAAGCTGGCAAGGGTTTTTAATTCAAGAGGGTGAATAACAAGAGATGGGTCAAATTTTGAAGACTTGGGCCTAGTGATGAGCGAACGTGCTCGGATAAGATCATGCTCGGGTGATAACGGAGTGTCTTCTGTGTGCTCGAAAAATATGTTCGAATCCCCGTGGCGGCTGCATGTCACATTGCTGTTCGACAGCCGCAACACATGCATGGATTTCCGGTATGTATGTTATGGCGAACAGCCGCGGGAATTCTAACATACTATTCGAGAACTCCGACAGCACTCACAGTACCCAAACACGACCTAATCCGAGCACATTCGCTCATCACAATCAGGCACCACTTTGTACACTTTATGGTGTTGGTCTCGGCATTATTGTTGGGTAAAACTACTTGACATCTATAAAGGTTTAGCAACAGAAACTCTTTTAAGAGAAAATGTAATTTATCAAAATGATCTTCTGACATGTTCTCGGTGAATGAAGCCCTTAGGGTCCATATCTTACTAGAATGGGTGTGAAGCTGGGGTTCTAGCTACAGTCTCTAAACCTCTTTCTCTACACCACTGGTGTAAACGACACTTTCTTTCCAATGTGTAGGAGAATTGTGCTGGACAAGTTTAGACACTTTAGATTTGGAAATCGGGGTAAGTCTGAGCCCCAGGGATTACATGGAATGGTAAAAAAATCAGATTTGGGGGATTTTTGAGGAGCGGAAATTCTAGAAATCCCTCTCAAACTTAAAAACTCTATACACTATTTAAACCCTTGTAGGGAGTTTCTGCTCCAAAAACTTAGCAAAAAAGCCTCAGTGTGCACATAGCATAAGGAGCATTACCCCTGTAACCCTTCTAACCCTGACCTTCCACGTTTGGAGGGAATTGTGCATTATCCTAATGGTAAGGAATGGGTGCAGGTCTATAGTGGTCTCCATACCAGGCATTTTCTCCTTTCTCCTAGCTTCTGCTATTACCTGGCAGCAGTCTTGTGTTTCCTTGCAGACAGTGGTAGTATCATGAGGAATTTAAAGAGACCAGAATGTTGACAGCTATAACTAAAGACATTTAGAGGACTGAGAACACAAGAAGCTCATAGGAATCTATCCGGGGGAGTTAGTTGTTCCTTAATGACTACAACCCCCAGAACCTGCAGGTGTCCTATCTGTCAACACATCTGCACGCCTCATTCCACACACACATCTGCCAGGAGGGCTGACTCAGACACACCTTCAGCCTCATCTCCCCCTTCTGTCCAGTTATACTAGGTGAGATCTGTGTTGTGGGGTCAGTCCAGGGATAATGGGGCCCTGGACATTACAGGGTGGCACCTGTCCCTGGCTGATGGAGAAGGTGCTGTGTGCTGCACAGACCACTATAGAAGGGAACCTGGAGGAGTCAGACATGTCTAAGGCTGGCCTGACCGGACAGGATCCTATGTCTGTTATGAATCATGTAACACCATGATTGGAGCAATATGTTACTATCTGCGGACATTGTCCCCCTGCCAAATATTGCACAACGTCCTATGGTGGCGTCGTTACATTGTCTGGGATGGGAACAGGGATATTATACTGACACCGGCATAGACACTGCTGCCCCGGGCCAGAGAGGGGAAACTGGGCCTGACTGTGTCGGGGTACCAATGTCATCATCAAGTATACCAGTGTCATTAGTAAGTACACCAGTGTCATTATCAAGTATACCAGTGTCATTAGTAAGTACACCAGTGTAATTATCAAGTATACCAGTGTCATTAGTAAGTACACCAGTGTCATTATCAAGTATACCAGTGTCATTAGTAAGTACACCAATGTCATTATCAAGTATACCAGTGTCATTAATAACTACACCAGTGTCATTAATAAGTACACCAATGTCATTATCAAGTATATCAATGTTATTAATAAGTACACCACTGTCATTAGTAAGTACACCAATGTTATTATCAAGTATATCAATATTACTAATAAGTACACCAATGCTATTAATAAGTGCACCAATGTCATTAGTAAGTGTATGTATACTAATAATAAGCACACCAATGTCATTAGTAAGTATATTAATGACATTAATAAGTACACCAATGTCATTAGTAAGTATATGATGCCATTAATACGTACACCAGGGTCATGAGTAAGTATATTAATGTCATTAACAAGTACACCAATGTCATTAGTATGTATATGATGTCATTAATAAGTACACCAGGGTCATGAGTAAGTATATTAATGTCATTAACAAGTACACCAATGTCATGAGTAAGTATATTAATGTCATTAATAAGTACACCGGTGTCAATAGTAAGTACACCAATGTTATTATCAAGTATATCAATGTCATTAGTAGGTATATCATTAGCAATTCATCTATCTAGATATGATGTATCTGTCCGGGCATACAGCCTTCAGGAGAAGCTCCAGCCTCCAGAACAATTTCAGACCTCAAAATCAAGGTCATGCAACCTTATATTCCACCACAACATGCAGCAGAAAGCACTAGCTGGGCATTGTAGTGCTCCTCAGGTGGTGGCAGCAGCTTACCTCCCGTCGTAGTCCCCGGCAGCATGCACGTACAGGGAGCAGGCAATGATGAACTTTACAGCTAGTTCCATGGCTACGTGAAGGCTAAGTAGATCCAGTCAGTGCCCGAGCTGTGCCAGGTGTGGGGGGCACACAGGTGGAGGGGCACACAGGTGGAGGGGTCCTGGCTTCCCCGTAGCAGCCCGCAGTGTGTGTCTGTGCGGTTCCCTGTGGGGAGCAGCAGTCTGACACTTCACAGCTCCGCTCCCTCCCTGGGCTGAGTGTAAGGAGGAGCCGCCTCAGCAGCGCACACTACACACCCTCAGTGCCAGCGCACGTCACCCTCACCTGCCCCTCAGTCTCCATCTCCCTCAGCGCCCCACACACCGGCGGGAGCTGGCACGGTCCTTACACACTGACGGCCTGCGTGTGTGCGGTCTCCTGTATACAGTGTGTGCTGTCTCCTGTATACAGTGTGCTGTCTCATGTATACTGTGTGTGCTGTCTCCTGTATACAGTGTGCTGTCTCATGTATACAGTGTGTGCTGTCTCCTGTACACAGTGTGTGCCAGCCTGCGTGTGTGCTGTCTCCTGTATACAGTGTGTGCCAGCCTGCATGTGTGCTGTCTCCTGTATACAGTGTGTACTGTCTCCTGTATACTGTGTGTGCTGTCTCCTGTATACAGTGTGCTGTCTCATGTATACAGTGTGTGCTGTCTCCTGTACACAGTGTGTGCCAGCCTGCGTGTGTGCTGTCTCCTGTATACAGTGTGTGCCAGCCTGCATGTGTGCTGTCTCCTGTATACAGTGTGTGCTGTCTCCTGTATACAGTGTGTACTGTCTCCTGTATACTGTGTGTGCTGTCTCCTGTATACAGTGTGCTGTCTCATGTATACAGTGTGTGCTGTCTCCTGTACACAGTGTGTGCCAGCCTGCGTGTGTGCTGTCTCCTGTATACAGTGTGTGCCAGCCTGCGTGTGTGCTGTCTCCTGTATACAGTGTGTGCTGTCTCCTGTATACTGTGTGTGCTGTCTCCTGTATACAGTGTGCTGTCTCATGTATACAGTGTGTGCTGTCTCCTGTACACAGTGTGTGCCAGCCTGCGTGTGTGCTGTCTCCTGTATACAGTGTGTGCCAGCCTGCGTGTGTGCTGTCTCCTGTATACAGTGTGTGCTGTCTCCTGTATACTGTGTGTGCTGTCTCCTGTATACAGTGTGCTGTCTCATGTATACAGTGTGTGCTGTCTCCTGTACACAGTGTGTGCCAGCCTGCGTGTGTGCTGTCTCCTGTATACAGTGTGTGCCAGCCTGCATGTGTGCTGTCTCCTGTATACAGTGTGTGCTGTCTCCTGTACACAGTGTGTGCCAGCCTGCGTGTGTGCTGTTTCCTGTATACAGTGTGTGCTGTCTCCTGTACACAGTGTGTGCCAGCCTATGTGTGTGCTGTCTCCTGTATACAGTGTGTGCTGTCTCCTGTATACAGTGTGTGCCAGCCTGCATGTGTGCTGTCTCCTGTATACAGTGTGTGCTGTCTCCTGTACACAGTGTGTGCCAGCCTGCGTGTGTGCTGTCTCCTGTATACAGTGTGTGCTGTCTCCTGTATACTGTGTGTGCTGTCTCCTGTATACAGTGTGCTGTCTCATGTATACAGTGTGTGCTGTCTCCTGTACACAGTGTGTGCCAGCCTGCGTGTGTGCTGTCTCCTGTATACAGTGTGTGCTGTCTCCTGTATACAGTGTGTGCCAGCCTGCGTGTGTGCTGTCTCCTGTATACAGTGTGTGCTGTCTCCTGTATACTGTGTGTGCTGTCTCCTGTATACAGTGTGCTGTCTCATGTATACAGTGTGTGCTGTCTCCTGTACACAGTGTGTGCCAGCCTGCGTGTGTGCTGTCTCCTGTATACAGTGTGTGCCAGCCTGCATGTGTGCTGTCTCCTGTATACAGTGTGTGCTGTCTCCTGTACACAGTGTGTGCCAGCCTGCGTGTGTGCTGTCTCCTGTATACAGTGTGTGCTGTCTCCTGTACACAGTGTGTGCCAGCCTGCGTGTGTGCTGTCTCCTGTATACAGTGTGTGCTGTCTCCTGTATACAGTGTGTGCCAGCCTGCATGTGTGCTGTCTCCTGTATACAGTGTGTGCTGTCTCCTGTACACAGTGTGTGCCAGCCTGCGTGTGTGCTGTCTCCTGTATACAGTGTGTGCTGTCTCCTGTATACTGTGTGTGCTGTCTCCTGTATACAGTGTGCTGTCTCATGTATACAGTGTGTGCTGTCTCCTGTACACAGTGTGTGCCAGCCTGCGTGTGTGCTGTCTCCTGTATACAGTGTGTGCCAGCCTGCATGTGTGCTGTCTCCTGTATACAGTGTGTGCTGTCTCCTGTACACAGTGTGTGCCAGCCTGCGTGTGTGCTGTCTCCTGTATACAGTGTGTGCCAGCCTGCGTGTGTGCGGTCTCCTGTATACAGTGTGTGCCAGCCTGCGTGTGTGCGGTCTCCTGTATACAGTGTGTGCTGTCTCCTGTACACAGTGTGTGCCAGCCTGCGTGTGTGCTGTCTCCTGTATACAGTGTGTGCCAGCCTGCTTGTGTGCTGTCTCCTGTATACAGTGTGTGCCAGCCTGCGTGTGTGCTGTCTCCTGTATACAGTGTGTGCTGTCTCCTGTATGCTGTGTGTGCTGTCTCCTGTATACAGTGTGTGCTGTCTCCTGTATACTGTGTGCTGTCTCCTGTATACAGTGTGTGCTGCCTCCTGTTGTTGTGAATTCTGCTTTTGGGCTCCCTCCGGTGGTTGTAGGTGGTAATGCAGTTGTCCCTGAGTTGCAGTCCTGGTCAGGTGTATCTGCTGATTGCAGTTCTGACTGGGGTATTTAGGCGTGCAGGATTCATTAGTCCTTGCCAGTTGTCAATTGTTGGGAGGTTTTGGACCTCTGCCTGGTTCCTCCTGCCTTTCTGCCAAATCAGCAAAGATAAGTGTCTGGTTTTGTTTCTGTGGCACACATGCTGTGTGCTTCATAATTCAGTGCTATTCTTTTGTGTTTTCTTGTCCAGCTTAGATTGTGTCAGTATTTTCTCAGTCTTGTTGGATTCTCTGGGGTTGCAGATATTCACTCCACGTCTTTAGTTAGATTGTGGAATTTTTTGTATTATCTGCTGTGGATATTTTTTGAAGGGTTTTAATACTGACCGCCTAGTATTCTGTTCTATACTTTCCTATTTAGCTAGAGTGGCCTCTTTTGCTAAATCTTGTTTTCTGCCTGCGTGTGTCTTTTCTTCTCCTACTCACAGTCAATATTCGTGGGGGCTGTCTATCCTTTGGGGTTCTGCTCTGAGGCAAGGTAGTATTCCTATTTCCATCTATAGGGGTATTTAGTCCTCCGGCTGTGTCGAGGTGTCTAGGGTTTGTTAGGCACACCCCACAGCTACTTCTAGTTGCGGTGTTAGTTCAGGATCTGCGGTCAGTACAGTTTCCACCTACTCCAGAGAAAGTTTCATGCGGCTCCAAGGTCACCGGATCATAACAGTACAACTGGCCAATAATGAGTTAAATGCATCTCAGAAGAAGGGAAGAAAGGTGTTGAGCCATTTTTTTTCTGCAGTCTGTTTTGTCTTTTCTTCCCTTTTTATCTATGGGTGGCTGAGGAGTCTGGTGCTAGCATGGATGTTCAGGAATTAGCTTCTCGTGTAGACCAGCTTGCTGCTAGGGTACAGGGTATTTCTGATTATATTGTTCAGACTCCTGTTTCAGAGCCGAAGATTCCTACTCCTGATTTGTTTTTTGGTGACAGGTCTAAATTTTTGAGTTTTAAAAACAATTGTAAACTGTTTTTTGCTCTGAGACCTTGATCCTCCGGTGATTCCATTCAGCAGGTTAAAATCGTCATCTCCCTGCTGCGTGGTGATCCACAGGATTGGGCATTTTCCCTGGAATCTGGGAATTCTGCTTTGCTTAATGTAGACTCCTTTTTTCAGGCTTTAGGATTATTATATGATGAACCGAATTCTGTGGATCAAGCGGAGAAGAACTTGTTGGCCCTGTCTCAGGGTCAAGAGGCGACAGAATTGTATTGTCAGAAATTTAGAAAATGGTCTGTGTTGACTAAATGGAATGATGATGTTTGGCGGCAATTTTCAGAAGGGGTCTTTCTGAATCCGTTAAAGATGTTATGGTGGGGTTTCCCACGCCTTCCGGTCTCAGCGATTCTATGTCTCTGGCCATTCAGATTGATCGGCGCTTGCGGGAGCGTAGAACTGTGCGCGCTGTGGCGTCGTCCTCAGAGCCAATTCCTGAGCCAATGCAGTGTGATAGGATTTTGTCTAGAATGGAACGACAAGGATTCAGACGTCAGAATAGGTTGTGTTATTATTGACATTATTCTCGTGTCATTTCAGTCTGCCCTAAGTGGACAAAGAGGATCGCTAGTTCATTTACCATCAGTACTGTACAACCTAAATTTCTGTTATCGGTGTCCTTGATCTGCTCATTGTCATCATTTTCTGTCATGGCGTTTGTGGATTCAGGCGCCACCTTGAACTTAATTGATTTTGAGTTTGCCAGGCGTTGTGGTTTTCCCTTGCAGCCTTTGCAGAACCCTATTCCTTTAAGGGGGATTGATGCTACACCTTTGGATAAAAATAAGCCTCAGTTTTGGACACAGGTGACCATGCACATGGCGCCAGCCCATCAGGAAGATTGTCGATTTCTGGTGTTGCATAATTTGCATGATGTTATCGTGTTGGGTTTTCCGTGGTTGCAGGTACATAATCCTGTGTTGGATTGGAAGTCTATGTCTGTGACTAGTTGGGGTTGTCAGGGGGTTCATAATGTTGTTCCTTTGATGTCAATCTCCTCTTCTTCCTCTTCTGAAATTCCAGAGTTTTTGTCTGATTTTCAGGATGTATTCGATGAGCCCAAGTCCAGTTCCCTTCCACCGCACAGGGACTGTGATTGTGCGAATGACTTGATTCCAGGCAGTAAGTTTCCTAAGGGCCGACTTTTCAACCTGTCTGTGCCTGAACATACCGCCATGCGGAGTTATGTTAAGGAGTCTTTGGAGAAAGGGCATATTCGGCCATCTTCTTCACCGTTGGGAGCGGGATTTTTTTTTGTTGCTAAGAAGGATGACTCCTTGAGACCTTGTATTGATTATCGCCTCTTGAATAAGATCACGGTCAAGTTTCAATACCCTTTACCTTTGCTTTCTGATTTGTTTGCTAGGATTAAGGGGGCTAGTTGGTTTACTAAGATTGACCTTCGGGGGGCATATAATCTTGTTCGTATTAAACAGGGTGATGAATGGAAAACTGCGTTCAATACGCCCGAAGGCCATTTTGAATACCTTGTGATGCCATTCGGGCTCACTAATGCCCCATCGGTTTTTCAATCCTTCATGCATGATATCTTCCGGAATTATATTGATAAATTCTTGATTGTATATTTGGACGATATTTTGATTTTTTCCAATGATTGGGAGTCTCATGTGGAACAGGTCAGGATGGTATTTCAGATCCTTCGTGACAATGCTTTGTTTGTGAAGGGGTCTAAGTGCCTCTTTGGGGTGCAGAAGGTTTCTTTTTTGGGCTTCATTTTTTCTCCCTCATCTATGGAGATGGATCCGGTTAAGGTTCAGGCCATTTATGATTGGATTCAACCCACATCCGTGAAGAGCCTTCAGAAATTTTTGGGTTTTGCAAATTTTTATCACCGTTTCATTGCTAATTTCTCCAGCGTGGTTAAACCCTTGACCAATTTAACGAAGAAAGGCGCTGATGTGGCGAATTGGTCCTCTGCGGCTGTCTCTGCCTTTCAGGAGCTTAAACGCCGATTTACTTCTGCTCCGGTGTTGCGCCAACCGGATGTTTCTCTTCCATTTCAGGTTGAGATTGACACCTCTGAGATTGGGGCAGGGGCCGTTTTGTCTCAGAGGGATTCTGTTGGTTCCTTGATGAAACCGTGTGCCTTCTTCTCCCGCAAGTTTTCGCCTGCTGAACGCAATTATGATGTTGGCAATCGGGAGTTGTTGGCTATGAAGTGGGCGTTTGAGGAGTGGCGACATTGGCTTGAGGGAGCTAAGCACCGTATTGTGGTCCTGACCGATCATAAGAATCTGATTTACCTCGAGTCTGCCAAATGGCTGAGTCCTAGACAGGCTTGATGGTCCTTTTTTTTTTTCCTGTTTTGATTTCGTGGTTTCGTATCTTCCGGGTTCTAAGAATATTAAGGCTGATGCCCTTTTTAGGAGTTTTTTGCCTGATTCTCCTGAGGTCCTTGAACCGGTCGGCATTCTGAAAGAAGGGGTGGTCCTTTCTGCCATTTCCCCTGATTTACGGCGGGTTCTTCAGGAATTTCAGGCTGACAGACCTGACCGCTGTCCTGTGGGGAAATTGTTTGTTCCTGACAGATGGACTAGTAGAGTGATTTCTGAGGTTCACTGTTCTGTGTTGGCTGGTCATCCTGGTATTTTTGGTACCAGAGATTTGGTTGGTAGGTCCTTTTGGTGGCCTTCCTTGTCACGTGATGTGCGTTCTTTTGTGCAGTCCTGTGGGACTTGTGCGCGGGCCAAGCCTTGTTGTTCCCGTGCTAGTGGGTTAATTTTGCCATTGCCGGTCCCTGAGAGGCCCTGGACGCATATTTCTATGGATTTTATTTCTGATCTTCCGGTTTCCCAGAGGATGTCGGTTATCTGGGTTGTTTGTGACCGGTTTTCTAAGATGGTTCATTTGGTGCCTTTGCCTAAATTGCCTTCCTCTTCAGATTTGGTTCCGTTGTTTTTTCAGCATGTGGTTTGTTTGCATGGTATTCCGGAGAATATTGTGTCCGACAGAGGTTCCCAGTTTGTTTCTAGGTTTTGGCGGGTCTTTTGTGCTAGGCTGGGCATTGATTTGTCTTTTTCTTCTGCATTTCATCCTCAGACAAATGGCCAGACCAAGCGAACTAATCAGACTTTGGAGACCTATTTGAGATGCTTTGTGTCTGCTGATCAGGATGATTGGGTGGCATTTTTGCCATTGGCCGAGTTTGCCCTTAATAATCGGGCTAGTTCAGCTACTTTGGTTTCGCCTTTCTTTTGTAATTTTGGTTTTCATCCTCGTTTTTCTTCTGGGCAGGTTGAGCCTTCTGACTGTCCTGGTGTGGATTCTGTGGTTGACAGGTTGCAGCAGATTTGGGCTCATGTGGTGGACAATTTGGTGTTGTCTCAGGAGGAGGCTCAACATTTTGCTAACCGTCGTCGGTGTGTTGGTTCCCGGCTTCGGGTTGGGGATCTGGTTTGGTTGTCTTCCCGTCATGTTCCTATGAAGGTTTCTTCCCCTAAGTTTAAGCCTCGGTTTATTGGTCCTTATAGGATTTCTGGGATTATTAATCTGGTGTCTTTTCGATTGGCGCTTCCGGCCTCTTTTGCTATCCATAATGTCTTCCATAGATCTTTATTGCGGAAATATGTGGTACCCGTTGTTCCCTCTGTTGATCCTCCGGCCCCTGTGTTGGTTGATGGGGAGTTGGAGTATGTGGTTGAGAAGATTTTGGATTCTCGTTTTTCGACGCGGAGGCTTCAGTATCTTGTCAAATGGAAGGGTTATGACCAGGAGGATAATTCTTGGGTTTTTGCCTCTGATGTCCATGCTGCTGATTTGGTTCATGCTTTTCATCTGGCTCGTCCTGATCGGCCTGGGGGCTCTGGTGAGGGTTCGGTGACCCCTCCTCAAGGGGGGGGTACTGTTGTGAATTCTGCTTTTGGGCTCCCTCCGGTGGTTGTAGGTGGTAATGCAGTTGGCCCTGAGTTGCAGTCCTGGTCAGGTGTATCTGCTGATTGCAGTTCTGACTGGGGTATTTAGGCGTGCAGGATTCATTAGTCCTTGCCAGTTGTCAATTGTTGTTGGGAGGTTTTGGACCTCTGCCTGGTTCCTCCTGCCTTTCTGCCAAATCAGCAAAGATAAGTGTCTGGTTTTGTTTCTGTGGCACACAAGCTGTGTGCTTCATAATTCAGTGCTATTCTTTTGTGTTTTCTTGTCCAGCTTAGATTGTGTCAGTATTTCCTCAGTCTTGTTGGATTCTCTGGGGTTGCAGATATTCACTCCACGTCTTTAGTTAGATTGTGGAATTTTTTGTATTATCTGCTGTGGATATTTTTTGAAGGGTTTTAATACTGACCGCCTACTATTCTGTCCTATCCTTTCCTATTTAGCTAGAGTGGCCTCTTTTGCTAAATCTTGTTTTCTGCCTGCGTGTGACTTTTCTTCTCGTACTCACAGTCAATATTCGTGGGGGCTGCCTATCCTTTGGGGTTCTGCTCTGAGGCAAGGTAGTATTCCTATTTCCATCTATAGGGGTATTTAGTCCTCCGGCTGTGTCGAGGTGTCTAGGGTTTGTTAGACACACCCCACGGCTACTTCTAGTTGCGGTGTTAGTTCAGGATCTGCGGTCAGTACAGTTTCCACCTACTCCAGAGAAAGTTTCATGCGGCTCCAAGGTCACCGGATCATAACTCCTGTATAGTGTGCCTTCTCCTGTATACGGTGTGCTTTCTCCTGTATGGTGTGCGCTGTATCCTGTATACAGTGTGTGCTGCCTCCTGTATAGTGTGCCGTCTCCTGTATACGGTATGCTGTCTCCTGTATGGTGTGTGCTGTCTCCTGTATACTGTGTGTGCTGTATACAGTGTGATGTCTCCTGTATGGTGTGTGCGGTCTCATGTACAGTGTGCCGTCTCGCGTATACTGTGTGCTGTCTCCCGTAAACGGTGTGCTGTCTCCTATGTACGGTGTGCTATCTTCCGTATATGGTGTGTGTTGCTTCCTGTATACAGTGTGTGCTGTCTCCAGTGTACAGTGTTCTGTCTCGCATATACAGTGTGCTGTCTTCAGTATACATTGTGCTGTCTCGCATATACAGTGTGCTCTCCTATATAGTGTGTGCTATCTCCAGTAAAGTGTGCTGTCTCCCGTATACTGTGTGCTGTCTCCTGTATAGAGTGTGCTGTCTCCTGTATACAGTGTGTGCTGTCTCCTGTACAGTGTGCTGTCTCCAGTATACAGTGTGTGCTGTCTCCTGTACAGTGTGCTGTCTCCAGTATACAGTGTGCTGACTCGCATATACTGTGTGCTGTCTCATGTACAGTGTGCTGTCTCCTGTATACTGTCTCCTGCATACAATGTGCTGTCTCAGGTATAGGGTGCTATCTCCCGTAAACTGTGCGATGTCTCCCGTATATTGTATCCTGTATACAGTGTGCCGTCTCCCTTATACTGTGTGCCGTCCCCTGTATACAGTGTGCTTTTGTGCCGTATTTTATCTGCTGTGTGTTGTCACTTATGTTTCGCGTGCCATTTCCTGTGTCCTTTGTGCCGTGTACAGTGTGCTATGTCCTGTGTGCTCTCTGCCATGTTATGTGCAGTGTCCAGTATCCTATGTGCCATGTCATGTCTGCTGTGTTCTGTTTTATGTGCTATGTCCTGTGTGCTCTGTTCTACAGTATGTGCCGTGTCCAGTATCTTATGTGCGTGCCATGTCCTGTGTGCTTTGTTCTATGTGCTTTGAACTGTGTGCTATGTGCTGTGTCCTGTGTGCTCTTTGCCATGTCCTGTGTCCTACATCGTATGTGCCATGTCCTGTCTGCTGTGTCCTGTGTGCTCTGTTCTATGTGCCGTGTCCTGTGTGCTATGTGCCGTATCCTGTGTGCCCTGTGTCCTATATCCTATGTGCCATGTCCTGTCTGCAGTGTCCTGTATCCTATGTGCCATGTCCTGTCTGCTGTGTCCTGCGTTCTCTGTTCTACGTTCCATGTCCTATGTGACGTGTCCTGTGTTCTCTCTCCTGTGCACTGTGTCTTGTTTCCTATGTGCCATGTCCTGTCTGCTGTGTCCTGTGTGTTCGGTTCTATGGGCCAAGTCCTGTGTGCTATTTGCCATGTCCTGTGTGCAGGGGCTGGCTGGCAAATTTTAGCCTGGGGGGCAAGCACACAGCAGTGGCCCATGAGTAGCGGCCCATCCTTAAAGGGGTTGTCGGATCTTAAGCTACATGTCTAGTCACTATGTGTGAATCCTCATATCGTGCGCACTGTGCGCTGTGAGGATTCTCCGGTGCCTGCGCCGGGAACAAGTGGTCTTGTGACTGCAATATATATGACACACACATGCACAGTCCCACTGTAAAATTGACACGCACAGCCCCACTGTATAGTGACACACACGCACAGCCCCACTGTATAGTGACATATACACGCACAGCCCCACTGTATAGTCACACACACAGCCCCACTGTATAGTCACACACACACAGGGCCGGACAGGGACAAAAAAGCAGCCCTGCCACAAAAAACCTCACCAGTCCACATACTCAAACACTCCCCACCCCCAATCAGTGAATTTTGCTATACTTTGTTCTGCCCTTCAACAATCCTCTTAAAGGAGTTATTTGAAGAGCCACATGTGAATGGCGCCGAAGTGCGCATGATCGACCACAGGTCCATTTACATGGTGCTCTTTAGAGCTCCAGCTCTCGGGATCATGGGGGTCTCAGCGGTTGGACCCCGGCGATTCCAAGATCTCGGCATAGGAGATTACTTGGGATAATCCATTTAAATGGATTTTCCAATATTTTTAAAAATTTTCCTATAAAAAAACTGAAAATAATAAACCAGTATTGACCTTCCCAAAGACCAATGTCGCCTCTCTGACAACCGAACAGGAGAAATGGCACCATGCAGTGTATATATACAGGACAGGAGAGGTGGTACTGTGCAGTGTATATATACAGGACAGAAGGAGTGGTACTGTGCAGTGGATATATACAGTACAGAAGGAGTGGTACTGTGCAGTGTATATATACAGGAGGAGTGGTACTGTGCAGTGTATATATACAGGACAGGAGGAGTGGTACTGTGCAGTGTATATATACAGGACAGGAGGAGCGGTACTATGCAGTGTATATATACAGGAGGAGTGGTACTGTGCAGTGTATATATACAGGACAGGAGGAGTGGTACTGTGCAGTGTATATATACAGGACAGAAGGAGTTGTACTGTGCAGTGTATATATACAGGACAGGAGGAGTGGTACTGTGCAGTGTATATATACAGGACAGGAGGAGCGGTACTGTGCAGTGTATATATACAGGACAGGAGGAGTGGTACTGGGCAGTGTATATATACAGGACAGGAGGAGTGGTACTGTGCAGTGTATATATACAGGACAGGTGGAGTGGTACTGTGCAGTGTATATATACAGGAGGAGCGGTACTGTGCAGTGTATATATACAGGACAGGAGGAGCGGTACTGTGCAGTGTATATATACAGGACAGAAGGAGTGGTACTGTGCAGTGTATATATACAGGAGGAGTGGTACTGTGCAGTGGATATATACAGGACAGGAGGAGTGGTACTGTGCAGTGTATATATACAGTACAGAAGGAGTGGTACTGTGCAGTGTATATATACAGGACAGGAGGAGTGGTACTGTGCAGTGTATATATACAGGACAGGAGGAGCGGTACTATGCAGTGTATATATACAGGAGGAGTGGTACTGTGCAGTGTATATATACAGGACAGGAGGAGTGGTACTGTGCAGTGTATATATACAGGACAGAAGGAGTTGTACTGTGCAGTGTATATATACAGGACAGGAGGAGTGGTACTGTGCAGTGTATATATACAGGACAGGAGGAGCGGTACTGTGCAGTGTATATATACAGGACAGGAGGAGTGGTACTGGGCAGTGTATATATACAGGACAGGAGGAGTGGTACTGTGCAGTGTATATATACAGGACAGGTGGAGTGGTACTGTGCAGTGTATATATACAGGAGGAGCGGTACTGTGCAGTGTATATATACAGGACAGGAGGAGCGGTACTGTGCAGTGTATATATACAGGACAGAAGGAGTGGTACTGTGCAGTGTATATATACAGGAGGAGTGGTACTGTGCAGTGGATATATACAGGACAGGAGGAGTGGTACTGTGCAGTGTATATATACAGGACAGAAGGAGTGGTACTGTGCAGTGTATATATACAGGACAGAAGGAGTGGTACTGTGCAGTGGATATATACAGTACAGAAGGAGTGGTACTGTGCAGTGTATATATACAGGACAGGAGGAGTGGTACTGTGCAGTGTATATATACAGGACAGAAGGAGTGGTACTGTGCAGTGGATATATACAGTACAGAAGGAGTGGTACTGTGCAGTGTATATATACAGGACAGAAGGAGTGGTACTGTGCAGTGTATATATACAGTACAGAAGGAGTGGTACTGTGCAGTGTATATATACAGGAGGAGTGGTACTGTGCAGTGTATATATACAGGAGGAGTGGTGCTGTGCAGTGTATATATACAGGACAGGAGAAGTGGTACTGTGCAGTGTATATATACAGGAGGAGTGGTACTGTGCAGTGTATATATACAGGACAGAAGGAGTGGTACTGTGCAGTGTATATATACAGGACAGGTGGAGTGGTACTGTGCAGTGTATATATACAGGAGGAGCGGTACTGTGCAGTGTATATATACAGGACAGGAGGAGCGGTACTGTGCAGTGTATATATACAGGACAGAAGGAGTGGTACTGTGCAGTGTATATATACAGGAGGAGTGGTACTGTGCAGTGGATATATACAGGACAGGAGGAGTGGTACTGTGCAGTGTATATATACAGGACAGAAGGAGTGGTACTGTGCAGTGTATATATACAGGACAGAAGGAGTGGTACTGTGCAGTGGATATATACAGTACAGAAGGAGTGGTACTGTGCAGTGTATATATACAGGACAGGAGGAGTGGTACTGTGCAGTGTATATATACAGGACAGAAGGAGTGGTACTGTGCAGTGGATATATACAGTACAGAAGGAGTGGTACTGTGCAGTGTATATATACAGGACAGAAGGAGTGGTACTGTGCAGTGTATATATACAGTACAGAAGGAGTGGTACTGTGCAGTGTATATATACAGGAGGAGTGGTACTGTGCAGTGTATATATACAGGAGGAGTGGTGCTGTGCAGTGTATATATACAGGACAGGAGAAGTGGTACTGTGCAGTGTATATATACAGGAGGAGTGGTACTGTGCAGTGTATATATACAGGACAGAAGGAGTGGTACTGTGCAGTGTATATATACAGGACAGAAGGAGTGGTACTGTGCAGTGTATATATACAGGACAGGAGGAGTGGTACTGTGCAGTGTATATATACAGGACAGAAGGAGTGGTACTGTGCAGTGTATATATACAGGAGGAGTGGTACTGTGCAGTGGATATATACAGGACAGGAGGAGTGGTACTGTGCAGTGTATATATACAGTACAGAAGGAGTGGTACTGTGCAGTGTATATATACAGGACAGAAGGAGTGGTACTGTGCAGTGTATATATACAGGACAGGAGGAGCGGTACTGTGCAGTGTATATATACAGGACAGGAGGAGCGGTACTGTGCAGTGTATATATACAGGACAGAAGGAGTGGTACTGTGCAGTGGATATATACAGTACAGAAGGAGTGGTACTGTGCAGTGTATATATACAGGAGGAGTGGTACTGTGCAGTGTATATATACAGGAGGAGTGGTACTGTGCAGTGTATATATACAGGAGGAGTGGTACTGTGCAGTGTATATATACAGAATAAGGCCACATGTTCAGTATTTGGTCAGTATTTTTTATCCGTATTTGTAGCCAAAACCAGGAGTGGGTGATATGTGGAGCATATGTTTCTATTATACTTTCCCTCTGATTGTTCCACTCCTGGTTTTGGCTACAAATACTGATGTAAAATACTGACCAAATACTGATAGTGTGAACGTGGGCTTAATACAGGTACTCATTAGGGTGGAATCACAGTAGAATATGGCATCGGATGTGAGAAGAAAATCGTACCACTTTTGTGGAAGAAAATGGAACCGATTTTTTTTTATACTCTTTATTAGCCCATGTGGCAACATTTCACTTCCATATCAGAGAAATGTTCAGTTATGGATCTGAAACGTTGCCCCATGGACTAATAAAGAGTCCGCTAGTTTTCTCACAA